>NW_015506236.1:24885-25476 GCF_001515645.1 Sinocyclocheilus grahami | reverse complement strand
ACAACAGAACAACAGACAGCAGAATGGAGTTAAGGATGTCTACTACGAAGTATATGTATGCAATGAATATAATGTTAAACATTCAGTATTAACGCCTGTATAGCTGATGTGCGCGAGATGATAAACAAAGCACGCTGAGTGGTTTGAGCGTGCGGCGGCGCAGATGCGCGAGCTTGTCGAGTGAATATACCATTCTCACAGACATCACTGGAAAGTTTGTAGTTCGGTCGGATATGTCAAAAACAAGTAAAACAATGCACAAGTTACTTAACGGTAGGGAGAGAGAGAGAGCGAGAGAGAGAGAGAGAGAGAGAGCGCGCGCAATTCTGTTGTGTGATCTTTGATGTTCACTCACTTAGCACACGCATAATTTGGATTAAAACGAAATCGTAAAAATAAAACCATTCATAGGGGCATTCACTATAAACATCATTTATTTTCAACCTTAGGCATACAACTTTCTGGCGAAAGTGAATCTAGCAGCCTATGTGAAATGCGTATACATCAGTACAAATACGTGCACGCGTTGCACGTGGTTTGCTTGCTTGAGTGTTTCTGCATTATATGAGTGGCTTTGGAATATAAATCGCA
>NW_015506236.1:0-24740 GCF_001515645.1 Sinocyclocheilus grahami | reverse complement strand
GGTTTTCATGAAGCTGGGTGACAGCATGCCCAGGAGACTACAGGCTGTCATTAAGGCTAAGGGTTGCCCGACAAAGTATTCATAGTTGTGTAAATACTGTCATACTAACAGCTGTCTGAATTATTTTGGTTGATTGTAATCTATTACATACTGTACCTTTCTATCAAAATTATCTGACATTATCAAGCTGAATTTGAAAAAAAGTTCTTGTCATATTTTATTACCATTTTCTAAACTATAGTGAATAAACTGTGATAATGTGAGAAATGTTGAAGGTGTCTGAATAAATTTTGGTTTGACTGTATCTATTTGATAAATTAAGTTAACCAACTAACATTATATAAACCCTTTTGGTTTCTGTACCCAATATTTAAAAAATGTACAAATGCAATAAAAATATCGGTATCGGTACTCTGTATCGGCAAGTACCAAAAATAAAAGTATCGGTATTGGGTGAGTACTGGAAAAAGTGGTATCGGTGTATCCTTAGCCACAATCAACAACCTGATCAACTCTATGCGAAGGAGATGTGTTGCACTGCGTGAGGCAAATGGTGGTCACTCCAGATACTGACTGGTTTTCAGACCCCCCCGGACCACCCAATCAGGGTTGTTTCTAGGCATAGGCGAGCTAGGCGGTCGTCTAGGGCACCACTAGCTGAAGGGGCGCCAATGAGCGCACGTACTGGCACTTTTAGCAGGGTTGTGATAAAGAGTGGCATGGTCACCCTGAAATATGACTGCCGCCCCCACTGGATCCCCCAACATTATTGGGCTAGAGTACTGTTAATCTGATGATGCCTGTATGCCACTAGATCAGAGTGCTGTCAATTGCTGCCTGATTGTTGCATGCAAAGTTTGCATTTGGAGCGCTCAACAACGCCATTAGATCAGTGGGCTCTGTCAGTGCTTTGGCAAGGTAAAATATTGGTACAGTAAATAAAGTGCATAAAATCAGTATTTTGTATAGGCAGTATTTGTGGCACTTTTGTGGCACATTTGTCCAAATATTTGTGGCAGATTTGTCCAAAAGGTGTGCGTTTTTTGCACCAATGCATTGTTAAAGGATCAGCGTGTCGTGTAATATTCCCACATAAACTTTAACATCCAATTAAAAAATATTTGTATAGTAAAATTCGCTAATTCACAAGATCAATGCATCCTTTATTAGACCGCTTTGTTGAGTTAAATGCAGGTGTCGAAATGCTGAATCAATTCATTCACTTCCAACAGCACTTAATGGGAGCAGCGTCATAGAGGGCAGAGCGTCACGTTATTTAAAGGGGACGTTAACGCGTTAACGAGTAGCAAATGATTAAGTAGCTGCATTGGTTACTTTTATGTCACTGATAAAGCTTTTATATGTAGTTTGGGGTAACAAAGGGGTTTTATAGGTTTGACTGAAATAATAATGCAATAACTGACACTTTAAATCAATGTTTCAAGAAACAACAACAAAAAAATTGAACAAAAAACAGATAAAGACAAAAAAGTAGCCATTGATAATATCTAAACAATATGTAGTAGTATAGTATATAGTATCCAAATCAAAATGTAATAAAATTAATTTATGTGTGATTTATGTGTAAATTATGTGCAATGTCTTAGCCACTAGGGATTGTTACATAGGGCTATACAGGCATCTAGTGGCAACACAATGATATTACAGATACTAAATTGTGCAAAATGTTTATCTTAACAGTCAATTTACAAATAATGCATTCAGATTTGTGGAACTCAATGCACTGAATCTCCACAAATTAGTGTCGTTACTATGATAACCAATTTGAATGTGACAAGCAACTGCTCTCTGAAAATAATTATATATATAATTTTGGGGGGCAATAGGGATTTTGCCTAGGGTGTCAAATTGGCTAGAAACGGCCCTGCCCCCAATACAGTAAAACTGCACATTTTAGAGTGGCCTTTTATTGTGGCCAGCCTAAGGCACACCTGTGCAATAATCATGCTGTCTAATCAGCATCTTGATATGCCACACCTGAGGTGGATGGATTATCTCGGCAAAGGAGAAGTGCTCACTAACACAGATTTAGACAGATTTGTGAACAATATTTGAGAGAAATAGGCCTTTTGTGTACATAGAAAAATTCTTAGATCTTTCGAGTTCAGCTCATGAAAAATGGGGGCAAAAACAAAAGTGTTGCGTTTATAATTTTGTTCAGTGTATATATATATATATTAGTGCTGTCAATCGATTAAAAAAATTTACTAATTAATCACACATTTTTCTGAAATTAATCGTGATTAATCCCACCTAACATTAAAGTTTTTAAATATACTTTTATATTACAATAATTTCACATTCAATCTTCAAATTAATGAACAAACAACATAAAGACAGTATATTTTTTTAATAATTGTTTAATGGCATCTTTTTTTATGACTGAAGGCCAGTGACACTGATACCAATACTACTGCTGTCTTTATGAAATAGTTTTTCTCTATAAAATCCCCCCCCCCCCAATATTTAACCACTGACTATAGCCATTCAACATTACAGTATAATTGAGAGCTATCAATTTTAACATTTCTGTGGCCTGGGTATGAGGAGCATTCACAGCTTATATGGATGGTACGCCACTGATATATATATATATAAAAAAAAAATTTTTATGCTCTCAAAATTAACATGTTAACACATGCAATACATTTTTTCAGTTTAATGCATTAAAAATATTTAATGCAATTAACACAGGGGCACAACTGCTGCTTCTGTCTATTTTTTCTTGATAAGAATTGCATTTATTTAGACACAAAACGTCTTTACGACCACATCAAACGGAAGACTCAGACACACACTCCAACTTTCAGATGCACACTCCAACTTCGCCTCAGCGTCAGACACTAGTCAAACGAGCGCTGACAAGGTACAGATGATGAGGGAGCTTCAGTAGAACAGTGAGCTGCAGTCAGATGAAATGTTGTCTGGCCATATTCCAGTAAAAATTATTTTTCCTGTCCTGTCAGCTATTATACTGTGCTCGTAATGCATGCTCTTCAATTGCATGCACAAATGTGGTGGTGCGCTGTACCCTATGTAATTTCATATTAAAATGCAAAAGAAACTACGAGCATGCAATGTCATAGTTATGTTGTTAAGTCATGAAGTTACCAAAAAGGCAAAACAGCTCACCATCCAAATAACACCATTCCTACAGTAAAGCATGGAGGTGGTAATATCCTGTTATGGGGTGTTTCTCTGCAGCAGGGACTGGAGCACTTGATAGGATAGAAGGAAATATGGATGGGGCAAAATACCGTCAAATTCTTGAGGAAAATCTGCTATCCTCTGCCAGAAAGTCGTCAATGGGAAGAAGATTTACCTTCCAACATGACAATGACCTGAAGCACACAGCAAAACTGAGCACACAGTGGTTGAAGGAGAAAAAGGTGAATGTCCTTGCATGACCTAGTCAGATCCCAGACTTAAACCTGCAGCAGGGACTGGAGCACTTGAAAGGATAGAAGGAAATATGGATGGGGCAAAATACCGTCAAATTCTTGAGGAAAATCTGCTATCCTCTGCCAGAAAGTCGTCAATGGGAAGAAGATTTACCTTCCAACATGACAATGACCTGAAGCACACAGCAAAACTGAGCACACAGTGGTTGAAGGAGAAAAAGGTGAATGTCCTTGCATGACCTAGTCAGATCCCAGACTTAAACCCCATTGAAAATCTGTGGAATGACTTGAAGACTGCAGTCCACAAAACGTCAACATCCAATTTAACTGACCTTGAGCAGTTCTGCAAAGAAGAGTGGGCAAATATTGCAATCTACATGTGCAACAAAGTTAGTAGAGACAGACATATCCCAACAGACTAAAGGCTGTAATTAAAGCAAAAGGTGGTTCAACAAAATACTGACACAAAGTTGATCCTTTTTCCAACTCAGTGATTCAGGTTTTTTTATTTATTTTATGTTTTTCTGACATGTTGGTGTTATATCTTTCACTTGGATGTTATAAGTTACACTGAGTAAATATAGCTGGATAAAACAAAAACTGTGTTCGTCTTCATTTCAGGCTGCAAAGCAACAAAATGTGATTATTTTAAAGGGAGATGATTCTTTTATATACCCACTGTATATATGTATATGTATATATATATATATATATATATATATATATACACACATTTTATATACCCACTGTGAAAATGTCATATATTTGGAGATTACGATGGAAGCCAGCTTCAGTATACCTTGCATATGGGTAAAAAAGCTCCTCAAATAAATCATGAACACTTCAGTATTACTATTAACATTGTACATGGATGTATTAAGGCTTTTTAAAATATTTTTGGGACTCACTCAGAAGTCCCTTAATATTAAAGTGCTTTTTCATGAAACATCAAACCAGAGCTCCTCTTATTTTTTCATATGCTACTGCTCACTATTGTCTGTGGGACTATTTTAGAGGAGTCCAATTGGTCCAAAACAGTCGAGTCTGATGTGTAGCCTGTAGGTAAAAAGGCATGATGAATCACAGCACACACACAGGATTAATCTTTCTCATTAACTGTGAGCTGTGAACTGGAGCTACGCATGACCGCACAGGAGGTGTAGAGGCTCTTTAAACATGGACGGCACTTGTTAAGAATTACATCAGCCGCATCTCATTTTACGCCCAGAAAACCACCTATAGCTAACATATTTATGAGGAAAACAGCGTGCGAGTCTATTCAAGGCTATTGGGATATGGGTATTTTTTAGAGCTTATTAAGAGCCTTAATTGGAAAAAGTTTGTCAAGAAGACTTTTTTTGCATCACCGTTCTAGCTGATAAAGCTTCTTTTATTGTAATATTTTAAATATTATTATAAAGAAAGCAGTTACTCTATTCAAAATCTACATTCAAAGTAGTGCAAACAATTAGCAAAGGCAAGAGGTGAAATCACTAAACAGCTGCACCACTTTAGCATTTTACAAGCAAAAAAGATGTTTGTGTACATTTTCTATAGATTATAGCAGCTGTAATTCATCAAATCATGATCAAATGGTGGAGAAGAACATTAAAATAAGGCATATATCTATACTACCATTCTTATGTTTGGGGTCAGTGTGATTTTTATTTTTTTGATAGACATTTACATTGTTACAAAAAAATATATTTTTTAATACATGCTGTTCTTTTGAACTTTATATTCATCAAAGAATCTTGAAATAAATATCATGGCTTCCACAAAAATATTAAGCAGCACAGCTGTTTTTAACAATGAAAAAACAATGAAAAAAAATGATTCTTGAGCACCAAATCAGCACATTATAATGATTTCTGAAGGATCATGTGAAGACTGAAATAATGGCTACTGAAAATTCAGCTTTGCCATTGCAGGAAAAAATAACAAGTAAAAAAAATAGAAAAATGTTACTTTAAATTACAATAAAATAATTCACTATTTAAGTCTTCCAATTGTTCTCCCCATCCAGCAGTGATCAAAAAGAGAAGTACAAGAGGCAGACAGGTGTTGTAAGATCAATGGAGTGTTGTACAAGAAAATGCCACTTCAATCTTCTACTTCAAACTTTCCAAAGTTTAATTCAATGTGCTACTTGCCATTTCTTCTTAATTATTATATTAATTGTTTTGCAGTCTAGTAGAAATTTTAAAAATGGCAAAAGTAATTATTGGAACTATCTGAAAGAGGTGCAAACATCCAATACCAACAAATATTCAATATCAAACCATTCTGATATATTAAAGAAATCATCCATATAATTAATAAAAGTCAGTTTTTGTTTCACAATATACTAACTAATACATGACCAATATTACAAATATATGCAATACCATTTAAGTTTGGGGTCAGTAAGATTTTTAAAATAAATATTATATATATATAATACTACTTTCTCTACTACTTTCTCAAACTACTACTTTTCCACACACACTAGTCAGCAAAATCACGATTCACGATTTTATCACGATTCTTTGTTATGTTGGTTTTACTATTTTGCAAGTTGTCCGAGCAGTACAGCCAAAGTCATTTCTCTATTTTAAAAACAAAGCCTTACAAGGTGACAAAATACAAAATTTAAAAAATGATTGCAGACATTTAGGTCCAAGTGGGTGAAGATGAAAATCTTTGTCATTATTTTATCTTTATTAAATCATTTTTAAATTGTTATTAAATAAATAAGAAAAAAGATACACGTTACAAATACACATAATATACAAATAAAAGAAAAGGTGCTTTATTTTCCAGGTACAGTAGGTGTATTTAGCAGTAGCATTCAAGAAACTGAATGAACAAATATGAAAATAAAACACTATATACACTTCACTGTATAAATTATCCTACATTGATTCTTATTAAAGGGGTCATATGATGTTGCTAAAAAGAACATAATTTTTTGTATTTGGTGTAATGAAATGTGTTTATGCGGTTTAAGGTTCCAAAAACACATTATTTTCCACATACTGTTTCTCCTCGACGCCCCGCTTTTCTGAAACGCGTCGATTTTTACAAAGCTCATCGGTCTGAAAAGCAAGCTCTGATTGGCCAGCTATCCAGTGCGTTGTGATTGGCCAAATACCTCAAGCGTGTGACGGAAATGTTACGCCCCTACCATACTGTGATGCCGTGTCCGGCCAGAGCGACGAGACAAAAACATTAAAACCCATTATAAACGAGGCATTTGTTGCATCCAGTGGGGACATAATTACGGATTATAATGACTTATACTGTCTTTTTACGCGTTGCATCGCGCTGCGTAAACATAAAACCATGTCTGCATTTGTGATCGGAGAAATGACAAACAACAAGCGCTACTCTACACTCAAAACTCGCGTTTGAATAGTCAGTGGCAAATCCTTTAAATATGAAAACATGCATACAGACTGTGAGTCAGAACAGCCGGCATTGTAGTCTACTCTCACAGGATCAGGAAGCAGTCCGCCATAAAATGTGCTGCACACATCTGAATATTTGGGTTGAACTGTTCTGGAACAGTGCAGTAAATACAACTTAACCACTGATTTCTAGTCGTATCCTCTTTTGGAAGGCCAAACAAAGTAGTTTCATTTTCACATCGAAACACACAGCATCACACACAGCGGGCTTGAGTGAGGGGAGGCCGGCGGGCTAGAGTGAGCTGCGGCCGGCGGATTCGACGAAGGAGCGGGCGGCGGGCTTGCGGCAACCACATGTGACGACCCCGGGCTGGACTCCACGCTGCGATCAGCAGCAGCTGGATGCAATCATCTCATGCCAATGTGCATTGGCTCGTTTAGTTTACACTCGAAGTGGATTGGTCTCTCTAAGCGAGATCCCAATTCGTCAGTCATTACTCATTACCGACGTGACGTCTCCGTTCCCTCCTTCAGGGAACAAGGGTTACATACGTAACCGAGATGTTATCTTGAATTACTGAGTTCATGCTGTATTGGAGAAAACACCTTAGCTAATATTGAGGTGGGATACAGTTAAGGTTAGTTTTGTGGGAGGGTTACGGTGTAGGGTCAACAGTGTAATTATTTAAACGTAATTACATGGACGTATATTTTTTAAATATAAGAACAACATAAAAACATGCATGCACACAAAAAGTGCATTGTATTAGGCTTGTCGCAATAATCAATATATCGACTTATCGCGCAATATATATACATGACCTCAATCATTTTTGGTGACGCAATATATCGCCCATTATATTTACTTAAATTAATGTCACCATGACTTTTGCAGCTTCTCGTACATAACGTGTAGTCGTGAGTTGCTAGTTCAAATTTTTAAAATGTTTCTACAAAAAAAGTTTAGTCTGCAAATATGGCCTTGTTTAGGGATCTGACATCTAGCTGCTAAGTAGGAATTGTGTTTTTCAGTTCTTTGTGCATTTTTCTTTTTTCTGCTTGTTACTTTGCACTTTTTGTTAAAAAAAATGTATTTAATATTTTTTCAAGTTTTTTAAGGTATCTAATATTTTGATACTTACTTTCCATGACCTAAATATTCTTAAAAATTAAAAGTCTGTTGTCATTTGGAAGGGTGTAGGCCTTCTTGCATTATTATGCTGTTACATTATGATTATATATTCAGTGGCATAAAATCGTCTTCAAAATGACAATAATATTGCTTATCGCAATTATTTCTGGGGCAATATATTGCACAACAAAAAGTTGTTATCGTGACAAGCCTAACCTCCGTTCATCTTCGGAACACAAATTAAGATATTTTTGATGCATTCTGACAGCTCTCTGACCCTCCCATAGACAGCAAGGGTACTACCAAGATCAATGTCCAGAAACGTAGCAAGGAGATCGGTAAAATAATCCATGTGACATCAGGGGTTCAACCGTAATATTACGAGAATACTTTTTGTGCGCAAAATTTTTAAAAATAACGACTTTATTCAACAATTCGTCTCTTCCGCGTCACCCTAGCGCCATTTTGGAGAATATCCACTGAACGCAAACAGCGTACATTGTTCTGTGTCAGCCGCACCACACGGATACGTTGTTTTCATTCAAATCAAAGCACAAACAACGTAGAAAACGTATCCATAGCTTTGTAATATTACGGTTGAACCCCTCATGTCACATGGATTATTTTACCGATCTCCTTGCTACGTTTCTGGATGTTGATCGTGGTAGTACCCTTGCTGTCTATGGGAGGGTCAGAGAGCTGTCAGATTCCATCAAAAATATCTTAATTTGTGTTCCGAAGATGAATGGAGGTTTTTTTCATTTTTGGGTGAACTATCACTTTAAGACCTGCATGCATCTAATATACAGGCATGCATCCGTTTTTCTTTCAACTGTTTACTTTCACTTTAGACATAACCAACTGTGTTTATATGTAAGCTTTGTGTGTTTTTGACAGTATTAGCGGAATCAGACGCAAAAGATAACTTAGTCCAGTAATCAGGCACTGTTTGACAGGCTTTTTAGTGTACACGCTCAGAAAAAGTGCATGTCAGAACAGCACACAAATTAAATGTTTAACCGGCAAGGCTTTAAAGCACATGCAAATAATGTACTTTTGTGATTGCGAAGTGCAGTGTGCCATGACCATAACTCTACCACAGAGTTAACATTTGATGTGAATATATGTCACGTTGTACAGTATATTGAGACGGAGGCGCAAGAACTGCAACAGATAGAATGTGCGCTGTAGAATGATACTAATGTTTCTTCAAAAGCAGATCGTGGAGAAATTTTAATCGTCCACGATCAAAAATCATGAAATATCACACCACACTAGCAAACATTCAAAAGTCTTACCAACCCCAAACTTTTAAACAATAGTGTAAAAATGCATTCAAAAGAAGAAAAGAAAACATTCTGTCTTTTACAACGAAGTTCAAAGCCAGCAAACTTCATATACCACTATCATGGACAAGAATTTCTCTCTGGGAATAAGTCTAGTTCTTCAAGTCAGAAAACAAACAGATTTACTCGACAGTAGCGGCCTGCTGTGAACTGCAGGGAGGAAAAATTAGAAACATCTGAGCACAGCGCTGACCATCCACAACACTTACAGTAATGTTAATCATTCTTATCATAGTTTAGATTAACAAACTACCACACATCAGAGAGAGGTGAAAGCACCCATTCCTCCCAGGACCCCTCGGGTCTGTGCAAAACAGGCGAAGTGAATAATAATTAAAGAAAAAGAATCATCCGGTGCCTTCAGTCAAATAATGACAGCCACAATGCTGAAAGCTTGAGAAATTCATGGGTGGGGATGCATTAAAAATAATTACCAAGAAATATGCGCACTAAGATTATTCACTGCGGGCAGCCTCTGATTGCTTTGTGGAGGGAGTCTGTGTGGCAAGCAAATCAAACAAGAGCTTGAGAGCAAATAAGTTTCCCCTGTGCACAAATCACTAATTACTTATTAATGGCCAGATGAAGAGAGTCTGTACCTTCAAAGTAAACACGTGCCAGTGACCCTGGAGGGGCTGAAGGAAATTGTGAGGAATCGCTCTGTAAACTGTGATGGCAACTAAGTTCAATGGCTCTTGCAGCCTCCAATACATTGGTGAAAAGGCCAATTCTTAGCCCTTGCTCTAAGGGGACATGGGAAATAAATGCACAGAACAATCTGTGAGAGAGAGAGAGAGCCAAACAGTGAATGAAAAAAAATACAATTTCAGGAACATCAGAAAGAAACACATATTTTATCCATACAATGAAGGTGAATGGGGACCAAGGAGAGCCACGGTCACCATTGACGTTCACCGTACAGAAAAGAGCAGCTTGTAATGGGGATGCACAATAGATCGGGACCATATCAGTTAATGTATTGTTCAATATTGGACATTTACACTTTTTTACATTTAGATATCTAACACCTTTAGAGATAAAGCCTTTAAAAACAGTATTAAATGTAATCTTTGAGAAGCATTTCTCAAAATGAAAATCCATTTTTCACTATACTGTACATTATAATGCAAATTAGTAGCAAAACAACAGATTTTACTTTTTAGTGTCTCATTTTTTATTTATTTAGACAAGAGCAGAATTTACTATCAGCCATAACAAAATAATTATCTGTATCAGCCAGAACATTTATACTGGTGCAATCATAACATGGACAATTTATGTGGAAGAGCTTTGGTGTTCCACACAAAAAAAGAAAGTCATACTGTATTAGTTTGAAACAACTTCAAAAATAAACAAATGATGACGGAATATTCATATTTGGATGAACTCCAACTCTCTTTAAGAACAAATATATTATATCAGAACATGATTAATATATGAATAAAAGTGTTCTATACCCACAGTAAGCCATATTAAAGTGAAAGGATTATTAACCAGAGGACAAGGGACCTACATAATTGCTGTACTTGAGTACAAGTGTGAAAAATGCATTATGGGTGGCCTTTAAATCAGCTATTTAAACATAAACCTTTTGCTTAATCAAAAAGGAAGTTAATAAATAATGTGACCACAGGGCTATTAAAATGAAATGCAATAATAATATTCTCCGTCATTCATTTATTTGACACACCTTCAAATTCAAGACGAGCATATTCACATTTATGGACCAGTCAAATGACAGAGCCAATCAACTTTTGGTCATTTGTACCCATCAGAACGTTGTGTATGCAACTGAACTAAAATTGGATGAGGAAAAATATCTATGCTATAGGAAAATAAGAAATGGTCCATAAGGAACGATTACTCATTTGCATGTATTAGCATATTTTCTACTGGGACATGCAGAAACGTGTAAGATTGTTAAGTCAAAATTACAATACAGCAGGGGTTATTTATCTTTTGAGAGGTTGTTAATTTGTTCGTGAGGGAAGCGTGTTTCCATTTGCATTATGAATCAGGTGTAAATCCCTTCTCAGCATGTTCTCAACTGCTCTCTAAACCACTAATGAGGCAAAAAGCAAGGAAGTGCAAGCTCCAAATACACGATACTGACCCAAGAATTAAAATAATACATTTAAGAGCGTGATCATCATGATATAATCTTACAGTCACGAGTTCTATTCTGAGGGAAAGATTAAAAATATTGGTTGGTGGTTTTAATCTAAAAATCTTGTTTAAAAAAATTGCTCGCTACAAAACATGTGGAGTTTTCCCAGAACAGAACCATACCGCCGACACTATCTGTATGCTTTATTATAATAAATATACATTTGACGAAAGTGCTCCTGACTGAAATGTATTTATTTCAACAAATGTATTAATTAATTTATTTGTAGATTTACATTTGCCAATTATTTGCAGCAGCAGTTCACCCAGGCATGTAAATTCTTTCATCCATACATGCTGCAAAAAACACTTCTCAGTCCTACAGGTCACACAGTACGTGCTGTGTACAGTGTATTCATTTGCACATCATGCTGTAGGAAGTTTGGTGGTCAGATGGGATTCTCAGGAGCTATTCTGTTTTACCCTGATTGTGTTAGGCAGGGAAAAGCTGATCAGGGAGCATTTTTATCCCTAGGCTGTTGATTAGATGAGGAGATCTGGCTCCAACAGCACCAGCGACCAATTTGAACATTGTGTTGCCACCCAACGTAACCTCTTTCCATCCCCCTCAAGCACCTACACAACTACACAACACATCAACAGCCAGGGACCCTAGAGAAACAGCCCTATCAGCAGAGCTCAGCTGGTCACTATTAAAAAAAACTGTTTGGTTGGAACTTGGAGCGTAGCCCAAGCCAAGAACAGAGCTGTGCCTATCTCCAGGGGTTGAGGGGACATGGAGCCATCACAAAGACATTTAGGCATCAAGTAGAGGAAAGGCAAAAAGCGAAGAAAAAAAACAAACCCTTTTATAGGATCTTATCACCAGTCTGTATGAACACAGGAGGAACTACAGAGGAATCAACATCACTGAACAGTTTCCCACAGCACCATGTCACCCAAGACATCACAAATTGACTTGCTATTGAGGACTAAACTCTTTCTTTCTGCATTAATTAAAGCTGGCCTGATAACTCTATTAGAAACTGCTGTTTCTAATGTTAGAGCACCCTTGGAAAACATTTCCAAAAACAATGCATCTGCCAGGAGCTTCTTTATTTCTGTCTACATAAAAGGCAATTCATTTCGGAGCTTTTTATTTCTGAATGCTAAGCTTCATTCATTGTTCTAGTAAACACCCACTATTCGCAAATGAATTAGATAGGAGCAAAACTGGCTCGTATTGAGACCGGAACATTTAAAGTTCGTTAATCACGCACAAGATAGTGGCCGAGCTGTAAGCCAATGCTAACCGAGGTTGACAAATTTGCCAAGGTTGTCAGAGTATAATTCAAAACATGATTTAGATATCAGGCATGAGAGAATACAAACAGGAACAAACATTAATTTCTTTCACGGTCATTTACTCACTTGCACAGAATGTCTTTAGTCGCTTCATCAAATCCGCTTGTTCTAATTAGAGCTCAACACTCAATGAATCAATAAAGAATCTTCTCACTTTTGCACACTGGGTTGCGAGGAAAATTAATTTCAAACAGGTCATCTTGTGTAGTTTGCACAGCTCTTCCCTGAATAATTCATTTGTATTTAGTTGTATTCTACTAATTAAGAGTTAAATCTACTAATTGAGAGTTAATTAGTAGTTGTTTTGAAAGAGTCATCTCATGAATTGCCTTTGGGCTATGTAGGTGTAATGTAATAAATGTCAAGTCCGATTTTTAAATACGTTCTCCTAGAATGTGCAGTGGTTTTATAATACCCATTGTTAAAGAGCAGTGGTTTTAAACAGCTGAGATGCAGGGAAATAAAAAAACGCAATAATAAATTGCAGCTAAATGTGCATATTTATCAGCTTTTTAAAAAAAGGGGGGGGGACTTCCTACATCTTTTGATGATGTCAAAGATTGTGTGATTATGGTATTTTGATGTAAACATGGTAGAAGCCAGTCAAATAAGACATATTGCATGACATGCCCTCATCCTTGAAAACCATAATCAAAATTACACAAGGGTAAAGAAAATACAAACCAGGCTTCATTTAGGGTCCCATTCTTCCCAACAAATTAATTTCCAAAATCTTTTGTTGACTTTTTCAGTCATTTGTGAAGATGACAAAAGGTTTTCAAAAGTCATCTTAAAAAGAACAGCGCTGCTGTACAAAAAATAATTTCTAGTCAGAAGAATAACTAGAAAAATTCCTTACATTTTACAAGACCTTTTCCAATTATATTAATTTGTAAGACTTTTCCAGGCCTGGACATAACACTTTTGAAAGTACCAGTTATCTCAGGACTGTGGGAACTCTGTATATACGGGATCACTTGCAGCGAAGATAAATGTGGTTTGTGCTGACAACAGTGAATTCTGAGAGCATGAAATCATCTCAATTCAAGGGCCAAGCAGAAAATAAATTGTTAATTTATCTTTACAGCCTACCTTAGTAACTGAGTGTGCATGTTTCTGTGCCAAGTTAATTTTGAATACAACTTCCAAAAACTAAAAAGAAATAGTTTTACTTTTGATAATTAAATTGCATGATATTTGCAGATAAAATATTATATAAAATTAAAATTTAAAAATGTCATCACAAATTTGTCAACAAAAAATGCTTAAAGTGTTTTTTCACATGTCCTTTTGAATAATTATCAAAATGACATTGTGTTGCCACCCAACGTAACCTCTTTCCATCCCCCTCAAGCACCTACACAACTACACAACACATCAACAGCCAGGGACCCTAGAGAAACAGCCCTATCAGCAGCGCTCAGCTGGTCACTATTTAAAAAAAACTGTTTGGTTGGAACTCGGAGTGCAGCCCAAGCCGAGAACAGAGCTGTGCCTATCTCCAGGGGTTGAGGGGACATGGAGCCATCACAAAGACATTTAGGCATCAAGTAGAGGAAAGGCAAAAAGCGAAGAAAAAAAACAAACCCTTTTATAGGATCTTATCACCAGTCTGTATGAACACAGGAGGAACTACAGAGGAATCAACATCACTGAACAGTTTCCCACAGCACCATGTCACCCCAGACATCACAAATTGACTTGCTATTGAGGACTAAACTCTTTCTTTCTGCATTAATTAAAGCTGGCCTGATAACTCTATTAGAAACTGCTGTTTCTAATGTTAGAGCACCCTTGGAAAACATTTCCAAAAACAATGCATCTGCCAGGAGCTTCTTTATTTCTGTCTACATAAAAGGCAATTCATTTCGGAGCTTTTTATTTCTGAATGCTAAGCTTCATTCATTGTTCTAGTAAACACCCACTATTCGCAAATGAATTAGATAGGAGCAAAACTGGCTCGTATTGAGACCGGAACATTTAAAGTTCGTTAATCACGCACAAGATAGTGGCCGAGCTGTAAGCCAATGCTAACCGAGGTTGACAAATTTGCCAAGGTTGTCAGAGTATAATTCAAAACATGATTTAGATATCAGGCATGAGAGAATACAAACAGGAACAAACATTAATTTCTTTCACGGTCATTTACTCACTTGCACAGAATGTCTTTAGTCGCTTCATCAAATCCGCTTGTTCTAATTAGAGCTCAACACTCAATGAATCAATAAAGAATCTTCTCACTTTTGCACACTGGGTTGCGAGGAAAATTAATTTCAAACAGGTCATCTTGTGTAGTTTGCACAGCTCTTCCCTGAATAATTCATTTGTATTTAGTTGTATTCTACTAATTAAGAGTTAAATCTACTAATTGAGAGTTAATTAGTAGTTGTTTTGAAAGAGTCATCTCATGAATTGCCTTTGGGCTATGTAGGTGTAATGTAATAAATGTCAAGTCCGATTTTTAAATACGTTCTCCTAGAATGTGCAGTGGTTTTATAATACCCATTGTTAAAGAGCAGTGGTTTTAAACAGCTGAGATGCAGGGAAATAAAAAAACGCAATAATAAATTGCAGCTAAATGTGCATATTTATCAGCTTTTTAAAAAAGGGGGGGGGGACTTCCTACATCTTTTGATGATGTCAAAGATTGTGTGATTATGGTATTTTGATGTAAACATGGTAGAAGCCAGTCAAATAAGACATATTGCATGACATGCCCTCATCCTTGAAAACCATAAACAAAATTACACAAGGGTAAAGAAAATACAAACCAGGCTTCATTTAGGGTCCCATTCTTCCCAACAAATTAATTTCCAAAATCTTTTGTTGACTTTTTCAGTCATTTGTGAAGATGACAAAAGGTTTTTAAAAGTCATCTTAAAAAGAACAGCGCTGCTGTACAAAAAATAATTTCTAGTCAGAAGAATAACTAGAACAATTCCTTACATTTTACAAGACCTTTTCCAATTATATTAATTTGTAAGACTTTTCCAGGCCTGGACATAACACTTTTGAAAGTACCAGTTATCTCAGGACTGTGGGAACTCTGTATATACGGGATCACTTGCAGCGAAGATAAATGTGGTTTGTGCTGACAACAGTGAATTCTGAGAGCATGAAATCATCTCAATTCAAGGGCCAAGCAGAAAATAAATTGTTAATTTATCTTTATAGCCTACCTTAGTAACTGAGTGGGCATGTTTCTGTGCCAAGTTAATTTTGAATACAACTTCCAAAAACTAAAAAGAAATAGTTTTACTTTTGATAATTAAATTGCATGATATTTGCAGATAAAATATTATATAAAATTTTAATTTAAAAATGTCATCACAAATTTGTCAACAAAAAATGCTTAAAGTGTTTTTTTCACATGTCCTTTTGAATAATTATCAAAATGTCAGATCTGCTCTTTTCCATAAACTGAAATAAAATGAATGAATAAATAAGGTATTACTATGAAAGTATTACTAGAGTTTGTCACTCACCTTAAAGTGAAGATCTCTACTGATGAAAGGGTGGAAACCGCTAGGAAGGCTGACACTGTCTCCCTTTGCCTGATGGGTCTGGAGGGAACCATCACCACAAAATTACTGTCCAAACGCAGCTCAGAGAGCGGCTGGAATAGGCGCACGCTGCCGATCCTGCGCATGGGTGTGGGCCCTAAAAAGTAACCGGCAGGGCCTAGTTGCCCAGTGCGGATGGAACTGGTCTTGCGGGAGTCCTCCGAGCTGCATTCCCCAGTGTCGGTGGATTGTAGCATGTAATACAGCTCCACAGGAGTGCCTTCAACCAGCTCGGGAGATCTCTGTCGACCTGGTATGACACTAGGGGGACTGAACCAGCTAGGCAGAGGCTCCAGTTCAGCCACGCACAGTCCGAGTTCCCCTTTCAGACGACAGGTGCCTCGTACCTCTTGGGTTTCGTGGAAGGCAAACATCCTGACACATGGCAACTTGTCCACGGCACTGTAGTCGTCCCAGTTTCGGCCCACAACGTAGAATAGAACCTGGACCTTCGGCCAACTCGGGTGGATTCGCTCACTGATAATAAAAGTCTGCACTTTCCAGTTAAAACTAAAGAGTGGAGAGGAAGTGGACGATGGCAACATGGATGAAGGGTTGTTGAAGAGTCCTGGGCCCAGAAGCTCTGCAGGCACGGGCTGTTCCACATACAGCGGCCCGTAACTGGCATTGACCGATGGCGTCTTTCTGGCCTGGTGGATAAAGAAAAGTTCCGTACGAACCTGCAGGCTGGAGTTCCTCATAATGTCCTGGTTGGCCTCCTTCAGGAAGAAGGCTGACTCTGCGTTTAGCACCTGGTATCGGACCGGAAGATACGTTGGGATGGCACCGAATCTCTGCAGTCCTTCCATCAGCATCCGACTGTGGATGACTGACAAATAACAGAGAAGACAAAAAAGACATCACTCATCCATCTATCAGACCTATAAACCCAACCTAGCTACTTGCATGCTCTTACATGCTCTAAAGTAAGCGTCATTTGTCTACTGCCCCATTCTGCAATCTCATCTCCAGGCAACTGGACTTTTATTGAATGCCTTCAACCAGCAGTTCACTGCAGATATTTGGGGTGATGGAAGGACCCAAGAGGCTCCATTGATTTTACGTCACAGCGCTAGTCTGAGAGAAAGAGATGCTGGAGATTTGTGACAGCTGGTGGCAGACAAATGCTATTGGTGCTTAAGGCAGACAATAGAGCACAGCAGGAAGATGCTTATATACCACTGTGCAAAATGTATTTCATGGTTTGTTTAAAGGTTTTGCCTGTGCGATATATATTAGTCTGGGGATATGTTCTACTGCATTTGCATACATCTTTTAATGAAAATCACCCATAATAAATCAAATCATCTCATGAATATTGAGTTAATATAGTGGAATCAGTTTGTTCTGTTTTAGGGCAGCCAGATATTGAGAAGAGTAATGCAAAATGTCAGTGAGAAAGTTTACTCAAAGACTATTTTCCTGTGGGACTGAAACATTATTCTTTTTGGCAGCAATAAAAAAGGAGAGAGAGAGATAAAGAGTAAAGACTGAGAAGAAAAAAGAAATCAGAGAAATAAAGCACAAAACATGCACTGAATGCTGTGCTACACCAAACTGATTAACTCAAGTTAAAATTCTGGTTTCTTTTCAAAAGTGCTACCTAAAAAAAAAATCTAATAAATTAATTGAATTGCAGACACTGTGTCTTTCTCTTGGAAACAAGCAGAATATCACGTCTAGTCATTTGGAAAAATCAGATGGGCATTTTCACAGAAAATTGGCAGCAAACCAGCATTTCTTTGTTTCTCTGTCAAACTAAATGTTTAGCCAAAATATTATGTGGACCATGCAAACTGAAAATTGCAGTGAAACTTCTAGTGACCTTTGTTCAAACTTACTGAACTCAAAGAAAAAGTGTAATTAAAAAAAGAAAGGAGATGCGACAATATTAAAACTAGGCCAACTATGATAATTATCAGCAAGTTATGGCTGATAATAGATCAGTTCTGTTAATTATAGATACATTTGACAATTTTACATTATACTTACATATTTTGGCAACAGATTTTATATTAAAAAAATCTTGATAATTAGTAGGATACAGACTAATATGATATCCTGACATGAAATTCAAGTGTTTACAGCATATTAACTCATTAACAAATATTCAATATATTACAATATAATAATTCTCTATAGATATAGATGAATACTATCAGCATGGCGCCGCAAATGGCAGCAAGGACGCTGAGCTCCGCAATTCTTCTATTGTTTTTGTTTGTTTGTTCTGTGTTTTGTCATTCTTCTTCTATAAGTTTTACCAGAGACGAACTGCTTAACATTAAGCAGCACATCCCGGACAACATTTTTCCGGTTTTTGATTATTCGGACGTTTTGTTGGACATTCTAGTCGGAGGTACAGCGGTGTTGTTCAAACGCGCGTGCAGACGCAGAAGAGGGAAACTGTGTGAAGTGTGAAGTTCCCTGCTGCTTTAAACGTTCCACCATCATTCCGGTCCCCAAAAAGCCCAAAATCACTGGACTTAACGACTACAGACCTGTCGCTCTCACATCTGTGGTCATGAAGTCACTTGAGAGACTGGTCCTGGCCTACCTGAAGGACATCACTAGACCCTTGCTGGATCCTCTTCAGTTTGCCTACAGAGCAAACAGGTCTGTGGATGATGCAGTCAACATGGGACTGCATTACATCCTGCAACACCTCGACAGACCTGGGAATTACGCAAGGATCCTATTTGTGGACTTCAGTTCGGCCTTCAATACCATCATGCCTGACCTTCTCTCAGACAAACTCACCCAGCTCTCCGTGCCCACCTCCATCTGTCAGTGGATCACCAGCTTCCTGACAGACAGGCAGCAGCTAGTGAGGCTGGGCAAACTCACATCCAGGACTATCACCATCAGCACTGGCGCCCCCCAGGGATGTGTACTCTCCCCACTGCTCTTCTCTCTCTACACGAATGACTGCACCTCTAAAGACCCCTCTGTCAAGCTCCTGAAGTTCGCAGACGACACTACAGTCATCGGCCTCATCAAGGATGGAGACGAGTCTGCTTACAGACAGGAGGTTAAAGAGCTGGCTGTCTGGTGCAGTCTTAACAACCTGGAGCTTAACACGCTCAAAACTGTGGAGATGATCGTGGACTTCAGGAGAAAACCCCCTGCACTCCCCCCACTCACCATCATGGACAGCACTGTGACTGCAGTGGAGTCATTCAGGTTCCTGGGCACCACAATCTCTCAGGACCTGAAGTGGGACACTCACATAGACTCCATTGCAAAAAAGGCCCAGCAGAGGTTGTACTTCCTTCGCCAGCTGAGGAAATTCAACCTGCCACAGGAGCTGCTTAAACAGTTCTACTCTGCTATCATTGAGTCTGTCCTGTGTTCATCCATAACTGTCTGGTTTGGTTCAGCAACCAAATCAGACATCAAGAGACTACAACGGACAGTCAGGACTGCTGAAAGGATTATTGGTGCCCCTCTGCCCAGCCTCCAAGATCTTTACATCTCCAGAGTGAGGAAAAGGGCTAAAAAAAATCACCTTGGACCCCTCACACCCACCCCTCTCTCTCTTCGAACTGTTGCCTTCTGGTCGGCGCTACAGAGCACTGACCACCAGAACAGCAAGGCACAAGAACAGTTTTTTCCCACAGGCTATACTCAGTCTAAACAATTAAGCTTTCAAAAAAAAACTAACATAGTATATTTATATTAAACTGCACACTTTGTAAATAACATACCTGCACACTAATAAACATATCTGTACATTTATCTAAACAATTACATTTTTTCCTATACTTCTATTTCTATATATAGTACATTATTCAATTTTTCTATATTTTTTTATTATATTAGTTTTATATTACATCCCTACTGTGTTATTCCTATGTATGTCTACACTATCATGTATGTCTGCACTATGTTTGTACTTTCTTCTACACTGGAAGCTCCTGTCGTCAAGTCAAATTCCTTGTGTGTGTAAACATACTTGGTAATAAAGCTCTTCTGATTCTGATTCTGATAAGAAGTGCACGGCCGCACATGCGCGCAGCTTAGAGGGAACATTGATAGTAAGTGTATTAATGTTTTTTGAGAGATGAGGTTACACATACTGTAGATGCAAGTGACACAAGGATCGTTGTTACTGAAGCGCAATAAAAAAAGCTAAATAAAATTTGTTTTTTTATTTTTAAATAATAATTAAATTAAATTTAAAAAATATAATAAATATATACAAAACTTTATTTATAATAAATAAAATTATTTAATTATTGTTTTTCTTATAATTATATGTATTGCTGGTAAATTTTCTCAATTCACCTGTTATTGTTAAAAATATTTTTCATTGGGCCAAATACAGACACTTGAGCCACTCCATTAATGAGAGACAATACCTACCAGAAACTTGGGAGACATAACCTCAGTTGGATCACTGATCAATGACTTAAAACAGATTGGTGGATTTTACTACAGCACTAATCTAATAAAATGTCATGTAAGTGCATTATTGACCCCTGACCATTTTACCAATTTTCATTGTCTCTGACCAGAACATCATGGTCAATCTAATTACAGAGGAAGCATAATGGACTTGCATGCAGGGATTACCGTTTTAACACGATCAGCAGTATGGATTACCATTTCTACATCTGTGCATCTTTGAAACTTTATCCTGAAAGGAACTGGATCTACCAGCATTTCAATTACCATTGAATTGCGTCAAGGCGTCCAGTCGCTCTAATGTGAGCCATATTTGTGGTAAAGAGGTCAATTCAATACTTAGTGGCTCACTGGCTGTACAATAGTTCAGTCACTTTTCTGAAGACGGCACGTATTGATCTGCTGTTGTGTGAGCTTCTTTTGAGGAATTGCTTGGTGTTAGTTGGGTTTTAGTCGAGCGATGATTAAGCACGAGTACAAACTATTTTCTTGTCCTCATTTGCTCTCCCCTTAGATGGGTCTCTCATATTTATAATGTGGGAGGTTGAACTGTAACCCTTAAATGCACAGGCATCACCGATTAATCCCAGCCTCTGGCTGTTTTGCTGCACTATGAAATACAGCCGAAGCCAGAATTAGTCTGACTCATGGAGACTATCACCAAACTCCCATATCTGCACTCCTCTTTTTACCCATAAATCTCTAGGCTGAGAGCATCTATAGTGTCCACTTTTCCTCCATATGCCTCCCTCCCTCCCTCTCTCTCGTTTCCCGCCTTTTTATTCTGGTGTCTGGACAGCTGTATGCAGCTGGTCTCTTTGTGCTCTTGCTAAACTCAAGACATTAGTCTACAGAGAGTCAGAGGGACCCTCATATCCGACCAGCTGTCAGACACATTGCTCTGGCTATTGGGGGATATAAAAGCAGAAACTGAAGCCTTTGGAGAGTATAGCAGTCTCAGCAACCTTATGAAGCCAGACTGCGGGCACTTTGAGTTTTTCAAAAACTGTATGTGTAACGTGACACTTCCAAATGTAATAATAATAATAAAAAAAACTCAGAAGAACACATTTTCATTACACAAGTACACACAATCCTTGAAGGAGGTAAAAGTCAATGATGAAACCTTTAGAATGCTTAACAGAAGTATGAATATAGAAAATAGAATTGTGCAAAATCCAAAATTGTGTACATATACAGATGTAATAAATATTTAATTATTCCCCACACTTTTCTTTTTGAAATAAAGATTTTTTGCTTTTTTTGTCTGATGATCTTCGTTTGAACGATTGTACGCAAATAGTTTTTCATACTTCATAGCTTAGATGATTCAGTTCCACCATTTATGATACAAATGACTTTATGATTGTTGAACTTCGCATATGGGTTTGATTTATAGATAAATTACAGAATGAAACCACTATATTGTCAAATTCTGTGAATCTGTTAAACATGTTTAATTGAATCTCTCACACATCACACTACCTTAGCAGCAACCGAAATTTGCTAAATGTTATGGCACTTTTTAGTGCTGATATAATGCACAACATTTGAGTTAGGTTAGTGGTTGTTCATATATCCTTGTGCTATAATTGACAGAATTAGATGCTCTCAAATGATTGTGTAAAACACTCTACAGCGACTAATATATTTCATTTAGAAACGTTTAGAACTAGGCTCATAATTAGTGACAGTGTTTTTGGCCCGTGCTTTCTGTCTATTTTTTCTCTCTTCCGTCTCTTTAGAAGCACAAAGACATGTCTTTATTTATGGGTCCTGGTGGTCTGTTTAACTGAGGCAGTGATTGGAGGTCTAACTAGAGAGGGGAGTTGACCATGACTCTTTCTCCCACTAGGCACATGCTGTCTGATCTCTACTATCTTGAGAGCTGCTGAGTGCCTGGTCAGCCCTGCATGGCAGAGAAGGCCGACATTTTTCCGTCATTTATTTACACCGCAGAAGATGTCAGATTTCAAGTTAGGCCTTTGCATATTTCATGACCTCACTGCTTGTTCTCGGTTAGATTCGGTAGAGATTGAATTGCCCTGGTTTTCCCCTCAGTTTATTACCAAAACAGTGCAAATAATAAGACAATCCCAATATGCATCTCATTGTCATGCTAATGTTTTGCATTGTCCAGCTGTGACCCCGCCAATTTTGAGGCTGCCTTGGCAACAGGCTGGAGTCCAAAAAAATGTTAGAGAGGATCAATGGAAATGCTGAATTTGCACATTATGTCAAATGTGGCGTCATTTAGTATTCCAGACTAAACGTGGATTAGCATGAACTGCTTAACGCAGACACAGTATATTATGTTGAAACGGACTGATCGAGATAGTCTTTGAATTGATAATGACTGTCTTTTAAAGAGAAAGATAATTTCTCTCTCCCGCAGTGATTGTTTATAGAGAAACATTTGAAATATTTGCTAATGTTGATATGTTAGTAAACAAAGTGTATTTTTCTAAAGTATAAAAAGTAAGAATAAGAAGAAACCATTCACATAAAAATTATATATCTTTCCATCTGCCATAACTCTGAAATTGTATTCAGTCTTGCCCAAATTGCCACATTAAGACATGTCTGATTGCGATGCACCAAGTTTCAATATGTGGAACCATGAATATTGATTGACTTTTTTTTTTTGACCTGGAGCATAGTTCATAAGGAGTACTATAATGACACTTTTTTGTGGGGTAAAACAGCCCCATATACTTGTTATATACTTTTATTTAATGTTTCACAGTCATTTACTTTAATTTAAAATGGTTTTCATTTTTGGGAAAACTGTTCCTTTAAATAACAAGAGCTTCTTAAAATAGTTTTTAGTTTTTCCAACTATTCTGACTTTTCCCCGAATGTGAAAATTTGTTACCTTAGATTTTCCTAGGTTTGACAGCTTCACAGCCCAGATCTACTTGGGAATGGGTTTGATTCGAGCCGTCTGCCAGCAGCAGACAGAATACTGAGACAGTCTATTTGATCTTTGACTGCGAGGATACTGTTGAGTTTTTTTTACGAGTTTCCGCTGTCGTTTCAACTTTATAGCTGTGTATAGTTACTCGTTTCGGCATCACCCAGATGTGGCTCATATCGTGGAAGAATCCAACTGGAATAAACGTGTCAGGACTAGAGTAGCATGAGGATTTTAGCAGATGACACATGGAAATAAAATGTGTCTGCTGCTGTGGCCTGGGAACTTGAAATGAGACGTTCTTAATCATTTCTCCAGTGCAGGAGCTGAGCGACCAGCCACTGCGTGGGCCGTTCTGGGTGTTCACCCTACAAGAACCCAGGCATATGAATGAAGTGGCATAGACTGCAGGCCAGTAGTGAGGACTCATGGAGACAGGAAGTCATCCGAAGAGGCTCGAAAAACCCAGAGTCTCTTAACATCTGTCTAGACAGTCTTCTCATTGGATTGCAATCGGATAAGGGGCGTTTGCATATCTAGTCTCAGTATAGCAGCCGTAGTGGATGGATAGGCTACCAAAACGCGAACTAGCAATCTGAAACAATGGCCTCAGCACTATTGATGCAAAGTCCGATTCATTTCCGCGAACCGGTTCTTTTCAGACTGATCGGCTCATTGAACGGGTTCAAAAATCCGATTCATCGGTTCCTGACGTCATCAAGCAATAACTCTACGCATTTCTTTTCTAACAACTCAGTGCCATGTTGTATCAATGAAAAATTAAAACAAGTAATTTGTGTCAACGCATATTGAAACATTCAAAAGTAAAGTTATTTGTGTGAAAGCATATTGCTGATTATTGCCATATAATTCACTTAAGTTAATGGTGTTTGTGGTCACAGTTTCAGTCGCGGATCCTCAGATACGACTGACTGACCAATATTGACTAGCCTACAACTTGGATAAGATTCCTAAAAGTTTCACACGTACAGCACATATTACAGACATTGATGCACAAACGCGGATATGTTCTACATGTCTACAGTAAAACGAATGAATAAACCAGTCTTATAAACTCCTTAAGCAACTTTAAATA
>NW_015506235.1:362969-366478 GCF_001515645.1 Sinocyclocheilus grahami | reverse complement strand
TAAAATACATTTGGTTTTAAATTGAATGGGTTTGGGAGATATGAAATAAATTAGTGTTTTTGTAGTTTACACAGAGATGATTTATTTTTTATTTATTTGTTTTACTCAAGAGCTGATAATCAGAAACTTGCATTTTAAAACCTATTTTCAAAAGTCACCACTGTCGTCAAGTTGCCATTGTCATGTAAATAAACTGCCAAAATGCATAAAATGGTGTCGTGTAAACGTCCTCTTAGATACTTGACCAAGCAGAAGTTTATAAATTGAAACTATATAGCTAGTGCCCACTTCCCTTTCCTTCAGGAATTCAGTTAGGATGACTGTGCAAATGTTGTGTCACCCACTCAATATTCATGATATAAGCTGATGCGGTTTATAACGTGTCCTCCTAATTTTTCAGATTTGTTCCCACACCCCTGCATGCAGCACACCCTGAAAAAAGTCTTTGTGGCATAGGATCCACTCAGACAGATGGCCATTTTAAAACGTCAAATGAAACTGAAATAAGATTGATGTCTTTAATACATTAGAAAAGGCCTTTTAAAGTAAATTTCCATATATATTTAAGTAAGGCTTTTACTTTTCTTATGTGCCTTTAACCGAGCCATAGTAGCTTTAGGTCCCATTTTGGATTCAGACGGAGTAGATAATCCTAAATATTTTGGAGGCCATTATTTACCATTTGTCATTTTTACCTATGTTTGAAGTACCAGTGAAGCTTTTTCACTTTCCTCTCCAGCTGTCAGCTGCATTTTAGCAAGCCAAAGAGAATGTTTTCTGTCAGCCACTGAATACCGCAACCCTCCATATTTAGATTTGCCATTCAAAATGATAGAGGTGTCACATAAAGAGAGGTCTGACTGTGTCAGTGCATTTATAAAAGGTGTCAAACATGCTGGTTTGAATCCAACGTTTAAGTACTTTTCCTTCCTCTGCCTTCAATGCTCGCCAGCTGGAGAAGAAGAAAAAGAAAGGGAGAAATATTAAACTACTGCATTGCTGCATCTGTCAAAACCATCACAAACAACATCAGCTGTGATGTCCAAGATCATTTTTGTTACCGCGTGACCTGTTGAACGGTCATCTAAAGCCAATAGAAATAAGCCCCTCCCACCGGTTTGTTTCTCTCTCTCCGTGTTTTCAGGGCCCCACGAGGGGCAACCTTTGAGACGAGAGTGGCTCAAGGAAAGGAAGCACAAAGGAGAGAAGTATAGAGAGTGATGCTGCCAACCTTTCAACAGGGGGCAATCACTTTACCTGTCAACCCCTCTTTCATTTTCCGGCTCGAGGGACAAGAGAAAGCGTATAACAGCATTCACAGACACCCAGATGTTCCATTGGTGAGTGTCTGGCACGTCGCTTTCCTGCCTTTTTATTTCCTGTTTCTGAATGATGACTGAGTCGTGTAGGAGTTGACAAAAAAGTAAAAGATTGTAAAAAAAGGCAAGCATTTAGCATTTTGCTGTGGCGGCAAATAAAGGATGAATTATTCATTTGAACTGTCAATGATGCTCTTATTCGGCATGCAGAGTGGAAACCGTACTAAAAGGAATTGACTTGAACTCTGTGGATTGCTTTGCTAAAGGAATAGTTCATCCAAATGCCAATCCTAGATGGTTATATGCACTAAACTAAACTAGAAAATCTAATTCCAATTATTTGTGTGTGTGTGTGTGTTTGTATGTATACAGTTAGGTCCATATATATCTGACACAGTTTTCATAATTTCGTCTCTTTATGCCACCAGAACAGAATTAAAAATAAAACAGTCAAAATGAAACTGAAGTGCAGACTTTAAGCTTTAATTCAAGGGGTCGAACAAAAATATAACATAAAATGCTTAGGGATTATACACAGTCCCCTCTTTTTTCAGGGGCTCAAATATAATTGGACAAATAAATGTAATCATAAATAAAATGTTCATTTTTAATATTTTGTTGAGAATCCTTTGCAATGACTGCCTTAAGTCTGGAACTCATGTACGTCACCAGAGACTGGATTTCCTCATTTGTGATGCTTTGCCAGGCCTTTACTGCAGCTAACTTCAGTTATTGTTTGTTCGTAGGTCTTTCTGCCTTTAGTTTTGTCTTCAGCAAGTGAAATGCAGCTCAATCGGGTTGAGATCAGGAGATTGACTTGGCCATTGCAGAATATTTCACTTTTTTTCAAAAGCTTGCTTGTTTTTGCTGTATGTTTTGGGTCATCATTCATTTGCACTATGAAGCGCCACCCAATCAACTTTGCTCTATTTGGCTGAATCTGGGCAGAGAGTATATGCCTATACACTTCAGAGTTCATCTGGTTACTATGAACTAGCATGAAGGTTCTTCAAAAACTCACCTTTAGTTTTCCCCCCCAATTTTTTTTTCCTGATGAACTATTCCTTTCTGTCCTGGCTCTGACCTGACAAAGTGGCATGGAATGATATAGATGGGTTTGGTCACAGGCCAGTATGGCAGCGCTGGATAAATCAACTGCTGAAACATCTGAATCCTTCACGGGAGGAATCAGTGAAGGTCCGTATCTAAAATAAGAGCACCCCTGTGAGGGCTTGAGGCGAGAGGATGCTTATGTGACACAACACAACAGTTTCTTCCATTGATTCTAAATTACCCAACACTCATAAGTCTTGCTCAACTGCAGCATTCCACTTGATCTAGCACCACTACAATACTGTTGATTGTGTCGCACTGATGAAACCGCAGTGGCCGCTCTCACCCGTAGATCATTTGTCCTCTGAGGAACGATGGATAGATGGCTCTGTATTTGGCCTGGGGGAAAAGTCGAAAGACAAGATCATTACATTTTCAATCCCCATTCTCGAATTAGCCCGCCCATCCTCCATTTTGAATGGGAAGTCTTCCTTTGTTGTCGCCTCCAGCCCGTCTAAATGCCTCCTCCACCCATGCAACATAAACACAGATGCTAAGTTAAGATTTATTGCCAGTAGATATTTAATGGCTGTGCGGGTAAAGGCTCTCATCCTGTTAATCTAGTTCACCATGTAGTGATAAATGTGATGCAGTGCACCAGTGCAACCAAATCTAGCTGGTTAGTCCACTCATTGCATTGTTTTTCTTTTAGTGACAGAAGACATTTAACCTTCAGATAATGCTTATCGTCAACCTAAAGAGGTCAAATTAAATTTTAAAGGGGTAGTTCACCTAAAGATTAAAATTTGGTCATTGTTTAGTCACTTTCATGTTGTTGCAAACCTCTGTGACTTTCTTTCTTCTGTGGAACAGAAAAGACAACAATTTAGAAAAATTTCTCAAAAAAAACAAAAAAAAAAACAATTATTTTGATGTTTTTCTTTCTGAGTCAATAGGGTTCAGTGTTGTTTGGACCCAAGTGTTCCTTCAAATATCAGGTTTGGAACAACATGAGGGGGAGATGATAAATTAAATGATACATTTCAAAAGTTGATCAAATGAATGAATAAGTAGGCAAGTGAAGAAAAACGTCATAATTTGTAAAAAAAAAAAAAAAAAAAAAATATTGGGTTTTTG
>NW_015506235.1:360038-362575 GCF_001515645.1 Sinocyclocheilus grahami | reverse complement strand
TTGCTAACAAGGTTGCACAAAAAACATTATGTTTTTGTTTTTCCAAACTTCCCGAGGTACCCAGAGATGAAACTATGGCATTGATTAAACTGAATGATGCCAGACAACTTTATTTTGACAACACAGAAGCCAAGAAAAACTAATTAGCAAGAACAAAAATGATAGCCTGCCTCCGAATCCCCCTCTACACTGATGACAATCAATGAAAAGAGTGGCGGTGGTCCAGACGCAGATTATGAAGAACAAAACACTTATTTTGCTGTTGCTCAGGGTGTTATTTTTCTTCATTTGTCAACAAAGTCTTCCACCTTCAATTCCAAAGCATTTCTCTCTCCATAATAATACAGACAGATATGTGGTCCTATCAGTCTTGATTATAATCACTGGACTATAACAACACGTGGCTCTCCATTACGTGTCGTACTACTTCCTTATTTTGCACAGATGCTACCATAGACTTAGTGTGGGACAGAGAATGTATGACATGCATTTACATCACAATTATTGATGTGAAAATTCACATTCCCCCTTTTTTGAGGTTTCAAAATGTGTTTTCTGATTTCTGAAGGATCATTTGACATTGAAGACTGGAGTAATGATGCTGAAAATTCAGCTTTGCATCACAGGAATAAAGTACACTTTAAATATATATTCAGATAGAAAACAATACTTTGAATTGTAATACTTTTTTAAAATAATGTTATGTGCACCAACAAATATTGCACAACAGGACCAGGACATTACAAAACTTGAAATTCAGTACAGCTAAAATTGCTGTGGTTGTTTATTCTGTTGATCATGTTCAGGACTGGGTGGACCTTCTGCTCTGTTGCTTGTCCATGAAGACCTAGAAAATCCTTCCTAAGCTCAGCTTTTCAGTGCCAAAAAGGCATCACTGATCCTTCTCAGTCACATTCTTGCCGATTTGGTCCGGCAGTCCATAAACTCGCTTACAAATGATTACAAAGAGTGCTACTCTGAAAAAAAGAAACATTTTTGGCGAGTATGTATTTATTGAGAGGTAAACATATTTTGAATCCTCAAAGCAATATGGGGAAAAAATGCACAATTTGAAAAATATACCAAAGCCAAGTAAGTAGTATGACGACATTTTTCTCTCTCTATTTCCATACAATTAAAGTCAATGGGGTTCAGTGTTGTTTGGATTCCAGTGTTTCTCAATACCTAACTAACTACACGCATACATATGTCGTTTGGACCACACTGTCCAATCAATCAATCAATCAGAATAAAAAAAAATCTGCTACATATGTCACCCACATAAATGGCCAATTACAGTAACTATGCATTATTTTCTTTATGTTTGCGATTCAAAAACAAACAAACAAATAAATTAACTACACAAAATAAGATTCAGAATTTCCCCTTTCTCTATACATATACATTCAAAGGGTTTCGGTGTTGTTTGGACTCCAATGTCAGTCAATCAATCAATCAGTCAATCAGAATTTAAAAAATAATCAAAAATATTATGCTACATACATCAAATTGCCAATTCCAGTAATTACACATTGTTCTCTCTTTATTATAATTTTTTTTTTTTACTATATTTGCTTATTATTAACCTTTCTATACAAAAGTAAGCAAATATTCGGGCTACAAAAGAAGATTATTCACAATTAGATATTTTAACCGGTTAAATGCCCTAAAAATGCCTCATATGGTGACATAAGATTTCGGTTGTACAGCTCAGGAAATGTACACATATGCACTGTTTGTTTTATTGGTTCATTTTCTTTGCTAATGAATCAATTTGCTGGATCACCCACATATTCCCTCTCCCATATTCAGAGGCCCACGGCTAGACAGACTGCACTCGACTGTTCTCTTGAGACTAGACGGGGTGAGTTCACTCAAGCGATGCTTTGCCATATGGCACTACAGTGTGCAAGCCGTCAGCTCTTTTAATTCACCACAATCTTCAAGACGATATTCATCTTCGGCACAGAACTTATTAAGAAGCTTTTTCCATGATAACTTTGCCCAGGATTTGGGGCGAAGAGATAGTTTCTTCTGTTGCTAAGTGGCATTCTTAATCGTCTCAAGCTGAGACTGAATGCTCCTCTAGAATCAACAGAGATATGCAGAATCCAATTTGATTTAATTCATTATCCAGTCCAGCGGCCGCTAATCGAGAACAATTGATTCTGCACGGAGACTCAAAGGGAGGCATGTGTGACGCTTGTAAGCATGCGAACGCGGCGTACTGGAGGTGTCCGAGCCGGATCGCTAAAAATGATTGGTTATTTGAGTCATGCGGTGCGGGCAAGAGGATGCCGGAAACAACACGAAGGGAAGCACTAAGTGAGCAGACCGCATGGATGAGATCAGATCAGTGTTTTCACTCCCAAGGTGTCATATACTGAAGCATCTCGCTGCAGAAGCCAAAGGAACCCCTTGGCGCTTTTATGTGGATGCAGCCAGTAGCCTCACTGCTGTCAATGAGAAACCATTGGAGTCAATCCAGTGACGCAAAAGAATGAGATGGGGGTACTGTATGGAGAATTTTAACTACT
>NW_015506235.1:353901-360028 GCF_001515645.1 Sinocyclocheilus grahami | reverse complement strand
AATCGGGTTGAGATCAGGAGATTGACTTGGCCATTGCAGAATATTTCACTTTTTTTCAAAAGCTTGCTTGTTTTTGCTGTATGTTTTGGGTCATCATTCATTTGCACTATGAAGCGCCACCCAATCAACTTTGCTCTATTTGGCTGAATCTGGGCAGAGAGTATATGCCTATACACTTCAGAGTTCATCTGGTTACTATGAACTAGCATGAAGGTTCTTCAAAAACTCACCTTTAGTTTTCCCCCCCAATTTTTTTTTCCTGATGAACTATTCCTTTCTGTCCTGGCTCTGACCTGACAAAGTGGCATGGAATGATATAGATGGGTTTGGTCACAGGCCAGTATGGCAGCGCTGGATAAATCAACTGCTGAAACATCTGAATCCTTCACGGGAGGAATCAGTGAAGGTCCGTATCTAAAATAAGAGCACCCCTGTGAGGGCTTGAGGCGAGAGGATGCTTATGTGACACAACACAACAGTTTCTTCCATTGATTCTAAATTACCCAACACTCATAAGTCTTGCTCAACTGCAGCATTCCACTTGATCTAGCACCACTACAATACTGTTGATTGTGTCGCACTGATGAAACCGCAGTGGCCGCTCTCACCCGTAGATCATTTGTCCTCTGAGGAACGATGGATAGATGGCTCTGTATTTGGCCTGGGGGAAAAGTCGAAAGACAAGATCATTACATTTTCAATCCCCATTCTCGAATTAGCCCGCCCATCCTCCATTTTGAACGGGAAGTCTTCCTTTGTTGTCGCCTCCAGCCCGTCTAAATGCCTCCTCCACCCATGCAACATAAACACAGATGCTAAGTTAAGATTTATTGCCAGTAGATATTTAATGGCTGTGCGGGTAAAGGCTCTCATCCTGTTAATCTAGTTCACCATGTAGTGATAAATGTGATGCAGTGCACCAGTGCAACCAAATCTAGCTGGTTAGTCCACTCATTGCATTGTTTTTCTTTTAGTGACAGAAGACATTTAACCTTCAGATAATGCTTATCGTCAACCTAAAGAGGTCAAATTAAATTTTAAAGGGGTAGTTCACCTAAAGATTAAAATTTGGTCATTGTTTAGTCACTTTCATGTTGTTGCAAACCTCTGTGACTTTCTTTCTTCTGTGGAACAGAAAAGACAACAATTTTGAAAAATGTCTAAAAAAAACAAAAAAAAAACAATTATTTTGATGTTTTTCTTTCTGAGTCAATAGGGTTCAGTGTTGTTTGGACCCAAGTGTTCCTTCAAATATCAGGTTTGGAACAACATGAGGGGGAGATGATAAATTAAATGATACATTTCAAAAGTTGATCAAATGAATGAATAAGTAAGCAAGTGAAGAAAAAAGTCATAATTTGTAAAAAAAAAAAAAAAAAAAAAAAAATATTTTGGATTTTGAAAAGGAAAAAAAAAATCAAAATTTTTAAAAAAAAAAAAAAAAAAAAAAAAAATATATTGGGATTTTGTTTTTGTTACAGATAAATTCATATTTCTAAAAACTAAAGACCAGTGTTGCTATTTTTAACTATAATAATAATAATAATAATAATAATAAAAGTATGCCTTGGAAACTAACTGAAATATCTTAAAAATATAAGAACTAAAATGATTAAAACTGAAATAAAAATAACACTATATACAAATATATCATATAAAATATATAAAAAATTATAAAATGACAAATATGTATAAATATGTATAAATAAAAATATTTAAAAATAGTGAAATAACACTGCTAAACAGATGCTTGATCATTTTACCTTACAAGTACTTTGGCAACAAGCGTATGACAAATACACTAAAATGTCTAAAAATCAAGATAATTGAATTTGATTATTTGCATCAGTGATGTAAAATAGTCCAAATCATGTTAAAATGTAAAAAAAAAAAAAAGTAAAACTTGTAATGAGGAATAAAAAAAAATATAAAATGACAAATATGTATAAATATGTATAAATAAAAATATTTAAAAATAGTGAAATAACACTGCTAAACAGATGCTTGATCATTTTACCTTACAAGTACTTTGGCAACAAGCGTATGACAAATACACTAAAATGTCTAAAAATCAAGATAATTGAATTTGATTATTTGCATCAGTGATGTAAAATAGTCCAAATCATGTTAAAATGTAAAAAAAAAAAAAAAGTAAAACTTGTAATGAGGAAAATTTGCTAACAAGGTTGCACAAAAAACATTATGTTTTTGTTTTTCCAAACTTCCCGAGGTACCCAGAGATGAAACTATGGCATTGATTAAACTGAATGATGCCAGACAACTTTATTTTGACAACACAGAAGCCAAGAAAAACTAATTAGCAAGAACAAAAATGATAGCCTGCCTCCGAATCCCCCTCTACACTGATGACAATCAATGAAAAGAGTGGCGGTGGTCCAGACGCAGATTATGAAGAACAAAACACTTATTTTGCTGTTGCTCAGGGTGTTATTTTTCTTCATTTGTCAACAAAGTCTTCCACCTTCAATTCCAAAGCATTTCTCTCTCCATAATAATACAGACAGATATGTGGTCCTATCAGTCTTGGTTATAATCACTGGACTATAACAACACGTGGCTCTCCATTACTTCCACAAATATGACAAGCAGCACAACTGTTAATTACACATTAATAATAAGAAAAAAATCAGCTTTGCATAACAGTAATAAATGTAAAATATATTCAAACAGAAAACAAATATTTTACATTGTAATAACATTTCACATTATTACTGTTTTTACTGTATTTTGATAAAAAAATAAGCATTGGTGAGCATAAGGCACTTCTTTTAAAAACATAAAACATATTTTGAACTTTTGAATATAAAAATCCATAGAATACAAATCTTAATTTTTTTTAAATATATTAAATATTTTAAAAGCTTAAATATACAAATGCTGTGATTTTGTCAAATTATGCAAAAAGTTGAAAATAACGTTTAATTGTATTTCATAAAATGCTATGAAGTAAGTCTACTACATATAAAAACAATTCCAAAAATAAATAACCAAAATTCCAAAAATAAAATAACTATGAACAGAGACCTGAAATTAACTTTACATCGCATGGTTTTGGGAGTGACAACATCATTATTTCCAGGAGTGAATCCTGGAATGTGTTTGTCACTCCTGTAAACAGCTGAACTCCTGCATGCACGTATGTAAAATTATGTTAATCACTTAGAAGAAGAGCGATGACTGTATGTTTAGCTGCAACGTGTGAGTGACGTAGCCTATAAATAAAATCGCATCACAATACTCATCCCTGCATATGAATTGCTGTCTGGATGCATTCATGGATGGCCCATGCATTACAGACGTCACCCTGAGAAATAATGCCAAGAGGTTCTTATGAAAAATTACTTCAATTTCTGATACATTACGAGTGAGAACATGCTGACCTAAGAGAAGGAAACATCATACACCTACATAAAGAGTTTGTTCTCTCTTTAAATTCCCTTTTTTTCCTTTTTCTGTCTCTCTCTCTCTCATACACATGTCGGCGATTTTAACGTCCTTTGTACTGAAAAGAAAAGCAGAATAGGACTGTATTGGGTATTACAGAGCTCACAAGATAAATCTCGCACAAGTACAGACAGCAAAACGGGACATCATTTTCTCTCTCTTTACTTCACTGGAGGAAGAAAAAGTTGCACAAAAACTTGCTTACTCTTAGTAGTTTCTTTATGTTTTTGCTAAGATCAGTTGTTCTTGGACGGACGCTTGTTTGGCTTTCAAGAGCATCAGACTGTTTATCTCTCAAATATACAGCAAAAAGCACTTTTCAGAGCCGTTGTTGTACCTGCCTGGAATGATTCAGCAGCACAAGGATGTTTGACCCTGTGGAGAATGATAGTATTGACGGAAACTTAATTCCCAAAGAATGGAGGCAATTCTGAGAGCTGCAATGAACCTGAACTCAGACCGGGCAGTTTTCACAGGAAAGAGTTCAAGATCAAGAGCTCTATTTATAGTTTTAATACAAACCACAAATAGAAAAGGTCATAGCGCCAAACACTCGTCCAAAAATCCAGTAGGCAAATAATATAAGATGTATATATCCAAAAAAAAAACAATGATACAAAGATGAAAGAGATCCGCACTCATCCAAATTCAGACCAAAAGGCTTATTTCATTTATTGCTCAGAGGTCACAAAAATATGTGCAAAAAAGTGCAGAACGTTTGCGGGTATTAACCCTTCCTCAGTGCCATGTGCTACCAAGCAACACTTGCGCTCATTTTGCACTTTTTTGCACATATTTTGTGAATTTGGACGAGTGCTGATCGCTTTCATCTTTGTATCACAATTTTAATACAAAGAAATTGATTTTTAATCAAATTTGGCCAAGAAAAAGAAGACAATTGTCATTTTAAAGTTATGAAATACTGCTGTCACTATGAAAAACATTTCACTTGAATATGTGAGTTTGACTTCTGTTTTAAATATAGCTTAATAAATTACATACAATTGCTGGTCAATACTATAACAAAATAGGAGGCAACTGAAGTAAACTGATGATTTAAAAACATTACTTATTAGTCTCCTGATTTCACCCATGCCATGAAGCATACATAGCAAGTTGGGGATTTCTTGACCAGCACAGGGTTACCATGGCAACGTAAAATGTAGAAATATCAGGGTATTTTGAATAGTAATTTCTAGGCCTTGCAGAGTAAGTAATACAACTGTACAAATATATTATTAAAAAACTAAAATGAGCATGAAACATTTCTCTATTACTGTAGAATATATCATCACGCAGTTATAAATTCTCCTTTGTCAGTGACACCTCTATTTAAAACGATTCCTCTATATACAATAGAAAAATATCTGTGGTCGTTTCAAACAAGTAGAAAAATCCTGAAACGCCATTGTATTGTTGAGTAAATAAATAACTAACCCTAACAGTCAAAAACCATGCAATAATGTTTGTCATATCGTTTATCTAAAGCCAACTTTAGTGAAGATTAGACAAAAAATCTGAGTAGCAAAAAATGAACTAGTTAACATAACTAAACCAAACTAGTGAGTGGAGATTCAAATATATGCAGCCCATTCCCGTCACTGAATAAAAAAAAAGAAAAAAGGTAATTGCCACTTTTTATCTCACAATTCTGACTTTTTTCTCATAATTGTGAGATACAAACTCACAATTGCGAGCTATAAAGTCAGAACTGTGGGATATAAACTTTTATCTTTTTCTAGATAATTAGACGGACGGACAGATAGATAGATAGATACCTAAAGTTGATAATTTTCCATCCATATGCAGTTTTATCTACAAAACCATTAAACTAATTTAAACAAGTGATAAAGCCGAAAATAAAGTGTTGAATCTCACAATGTGGCACTTTGATGTCACGCAGGCCAGACCGAAAGCACAGAAACATCTTGACATCTGCTATGAGAATTGAAGAGTCTGGCCAATCATCCATTGATCAGACGACCGGTGTCCTTTCTGTACCCAGGCCACAAATTGTTCTTTCCCCACAGCCTGGCAGTATCATCAACAACAGCTGCTGCCCTAAAGAATGAATCATAGTGAACCAATAAACCTGACTGACCCACATGCCCCTACCCATAATTCCACTCCACTACAACACACTTTAATCTTTATAACAGACCAATGATATGTGCTCAGCGTCCTGGGATCTTTATCGGATTTTTTTTTTTAATAGCATTGCTCCTCATAATAGTTTCTGTTCTTATGTATCTACTTATACGCAGTTTGCGCTGCACAGAGTCGATATGCAAATTTGCTGTTCGATAGCCATTTACACATGAGTAAAGACAACCAGGTGAATGCAAATGGATTTTGTATTTATGGATATAGGCATTATGGATTTGTTGTGTCACCTTATATGGTACATAATATAATGGAACTTATTACAAACGTTAGCCTGTTAAATATAAAGGTTTTTCTCTCACTATGCGAATGACCAAAAATATCGATATATTCTTGAACGAAGGGTGTTTAATTAATTAATACAAGTGGATTTCGTCTGCAGAGTGCATAATTACTAGAGAAATATGCAGCCTAATTGGTTCATTAGCATTTTCACGTTATCTGTGACCCATTATGTGCCAGCAGTTCTTGTTAAGAGCGGGTTATAAATGCCTTAGCG
>NW_015506235.1:349849-353631 GCF_001515645.1 Sinocyclocheilus grahami | reverse complement strand
TCTCTCCATAATAATACAGACAGATATGTGGTCCTATCAGTCTTGGTTATAATCACTGGACTATAACAACACGTGGCTCTCCATTACGTGTCGTACTACTTCCTTATTTTGCACAGATGCTACCATAGACTCAGTGTGGGACAGAGAATGTATGACATGCATTTACATCACAATTATTGATGTGAAAATTCACATTCCCCCTTTTTTGAGGTTTCAAAATGTGTTTTCTGATTTCTGAAGGATCATTTGACACTGAAGACTGGAGTAATGATGCTGAAAATTCAGCTTTGCATCACAGGAATAAAGTACACTTTAAATATATATTCAGATAGAAAACAATACTTTGAATTGTAATAATTTTTTAAAATAATGTTATGTGCACCAACAAATATTGCACAAAAGGACCAGGACATTACAAAACTTGAAATTCAGTGCAGCTAAAATTGCTGTGGTTGTTTATTCTGTTGATCATGTTCAGGACTGGGTGGACCTTCTGCTCTGTTGCTTGTCCATGAAGACCTAGAAAATCCTTCCTAAGCTCAGCTTTTCAGTGCCAAAAAGGCATCACTAATCCTTCTCAGTCACATTCTTGCCGATTTGGTCCGGCAGCCCATAAACTCGCTTACAAATGATTACAAAGAGTGCTACTCCGAAAAAAAGAAAAATTTTTGGCGAGTATGTATTTATTGAGAGGTAAACATATTTTGAATCCTCAAAGCAATATGGGGAAAAAATGCACAATTTGAAAAATATACCAAAGCCAAGTAAGTAGTATGACGACATTTTTCTGTCTCTATTTCCATACAATTAAAGTCAATGGGGTTCAGTGTTGTTTGGATTCCAGTGTTTCTCAATACCTAACTAACTACACACATACATATGTCGTTTGGACCACACTGTCCAATCAATCAATCAATCAATCAATCAATCAATCAATCAATCAATCAATCAATCAATCAGAATAAAAAAAAATCTGCTACATATGTCACCCACATAAATGGCCAATTAAAGTAACTATGCATTATTTTATTTATGTTTGCGATTCAAAAACAAACAAACAAATAAATTAACTACACAAAATAAGATTCAGAATTTCCCCTTTCTCTATACATATACATTCAAAGGGTTTCAGTGTTGTTTGGACTCCAATGTCAGTCAATCAATCAATCAGAATTTAAAAAATAATCAAAAATATTATGCTACATACATCAAATTGCCAATTCCAGTAATTACACATTGTTCTCTCTTTATTATTATTATTATTTTTTACTATATTTGCTTATTATTAACCTTTCTATACAAAAGTAAGCAAATATTTCTATACAAAAGAAGATTATTCACAATTAGATATTTTTAACCGGTTAAATGCCCTAAAAATGCCTCATATGGTGACATAAGATTTCGGTTGTACAGCCCAGGAAATGTACACATATGCACTGTTTGTTTTATTGGTTCATTTTCTTTGCTAATGAATCAATTTGCTGGATCACCCACATATTCCCTCTCCCATATTCAGAGGCCCACGGCTAGACAGACTGCACTCGACTGTTGCACCCACTTTTTGATGTGCACTGGCAGAACAACAAGTCATTTAGTTGTTTTGGTCCACTACACACACTGTTCCCCGCCTGCTAGTTGGCCCCACGGGTAGACCCGAGTCTGAAGGCAATATTCTTTCATGTGAACCAACTCTCGCTAAATCTTTTAGCAAGTCATATTTTATAAGGGTATAGGGATCTTTTGTGGAAAGCTGTTCCTGATGAGAAAATGTATGTAGTGATGCTGTGATCTTCTGGAGATTGGTTACTGTAACAAAAACAATATGAAAGCAATGCACACTGCAAACAATCCTATTCTCATTCTGGGAAGTATCTGGGAAAATCAAATCAAATCAATAAACAAACCTATAATAATAATAATAATTTTAAATGTTACTCAAAATTATAATTCCTGTATTCTCATTACTGTAATACAGTATTTAAAAAAGCTATAAGTGCAAGCTTTTTCTTATTTTTTTCTTATTAAAACTTATTAAATAATAATAATAATAATAATAATAATAATAATAGTGTATTATTGTAAATTATGATGATTATTATATAAATAAATAATAAGAAAAAAATAATACTTGTATTTATAACTTTTTTGAGCTGAGTTTATATTACATTATTAGAGAATTGAGAATGAATTTTAATGCATTCATTAGTTGTCCTTAAATAAAAATATATAAAATACAAATATTTCTTTAACAACAACAACAATAATGACAATAATTATATAAATAATACTTTTAATTAATACATTTAAAAAATAATTTAATTTTAATTGTAATGATTGATTGATTGATTGATGTGAAACATAACCTGGATATGTTTGTGACAGGATTTTAGTTTTTTTTTTATCTTGGTAACAATAAAAATATCAAAAGATACTTAAAACTATATACATTAAATAAATTAAACTAAAAAGCTAAATTGCATAGTTTTAATGGCACTGAATTTTTAACAAGGTTTCAAACTAGTGAAAACAAACTGTCAGTGGAACTAGTCACACAAAATACACGCCTTTATATATTTTGCAATATTAAGATTTGATATTAAATATATGATAAAACATCAATATCAAATGTATCTAGTTTTGAGGATGCTCAGACATTTCATTGCATAACTACATACTAATTACCAATATGATTTTTTTTTGTCTCACAGTGCCACCTTGAACAAATTACTCAGGGAGTCTTCAAATGCCAAAGGAATTCCCTGCATGAGACTCAAACAATGAAGCTTGTACCTCACTTATTCAAATGAATGTCTTAAATTGAAAGATAATCAGATGCTCATTAAAGTAATTTTGTCATTACCTCTATATTGCAATTAGAGTCTTGCAGAGGCCTCCACTGAACCTGGATGACTCAAAGACAACACTGATGAGTAATTGCAGCTCTTTAATATAGTGCATGTGCTGAAATCAGCTAGAACTGTTTGACTGGATGCTGATATATGTCCATTTCACTCTCCTGTCCACATCACTGGTCATCAAACTGAAGGTTTATGGCCTTAGTCCAATCTCACATCTTTAAGATAATGTCTGTGTTGGGTGAGTTAGTTTCATCGATCTACTCTGTGCCAGTTTGCAGTATGTGCAGATGAAATCAGTATTTGGAAATACTATAACAGTTGGAATCCAAGACTAAAAATCCATATTCAACAATCTCACTTTCCAGAGTACTATGTTTATCCTACAGGCACATATCTTCCAAAGGAAGTTTGTATGATATTTATATAGCTTGTATCCAAATTTATATCATATGTCATAGTTAAGCAATATCACACCAACATGAGTGCAATATCACACAAGTGCTGTTTTTTGACCCAAAATAGCACAAGTGCAAATGTGATATTGATTTTATACAACAGTTCAATAAATAAGAAATTAATATTTTGATATAATTTAGACACAATATTATCTCTTTCTGTTCAGTTTTGCCAAAACATATATTACCCATTAAAGCCAGGAAAACTGTTGTGCATCTCCAAGCAACAAAAAGCAGCGATTCGTGACGGAATGAATCCGGATTTAGAGTGAGAGAGAAGGGGTCGTCGGAGAGATGAGAGTGAGAATGCGCGGCTGATATTATTGCCTGTGCCGCTGGTAACAAAACGGATCGGCTCGGAATCTAAAAGAAGTGAGACTGACCGGCCGGTCACCGATCCGGGCCGATTCCGATCCCTTGCCAATTGATCGGTGCATCTCTAATAATTTGTTATATATAGCTTTCATCT
>NW_015506235.1:343231-349255 GCF_001515645.1 Sinocyclocheilus grahami | reverse complement strand
CAGACTGTAAGTACGTTTTTTATATTTAAAGAATTTGCCACTGATGATTCAAACGCGAGTTTTGAGCAGTGTAGAGTAGCACTTGTTGTTTGTCATTTCTCCGATCACAAATGCAGACTTGGTTTTATGTTTACATGGCGTGATGCAACGCAACACGTAAAAATGGCAGTATAAGTCACTATAATCCGTAATTATGTCCCCATTGGATGCAACAAATGTCTCGTTTATAATGGGTTTTAATGTTAGTTTGCTTCATGAGTGTTCATATGATGGCAAAAAATGAAGATTTCTCAACCTGCCAAAAAGATGGCTCTGAGTGATGCTGTCTGACATACATATCCACACATAACCTAGACACCGTTCATTTCCAATTGCTCTCTGAGCACAAGTTCACTCTTCTATATTTTATGTGATGGGATGGCGGCACGGCAAAACACATCTCTCGCCCCATATCCAGGCTGTGTCCTTACTTAAAATGCATCTTTAATGCACAAATCCTCCCATTTGCAAAAATTCCCTTGTGCACTAATTTGTAGCTTCACTGAGAAAACAGAACATACATCAATAATAGGTTTGGCCTCGGGCAGTCATGGCCTAATGGATAGAGAGACGGACTCATAACCCAAAGGTCACGGGTTCGAGTCTCAGGAATTGTCACAGGAATGGTCGGTGGGGGGAGTGAATAACCAGCACTCTCTTCCACCTTCAGTACCATGACTGAGGTGAGACCCTTGAGCAAGGCAACGAACCCCCAACTGCTCCCCGAGCGCCGCAGCATTGGCTGTGCACTGCTCCGGGTGTGTGTTCACGGTGTGTATGTGTTCACTACTGTATGTGGATGGGTTAAATGCAGAGCACAGATTCCGGGTATGCGTCACCATACTTGGCCACACAACACTTAACTTCACTTCACTTCATACTTTGAATTACTTGACATTATTCTTAGCCAACATGCAACTCAATAAAACCACAGAGTAAATGAAAATGTACATGCATTGAGAAATCAAATAATGAGCAAAAAAAAAAAAGATTGCTGATTGTGATTGGATTTTTCTTCATGCATTATTTGACCTTTACACAATAAAATAGCACCATTAAGACACTTAATGATGTTATATGTTGTCGGATTATTAAGAATAATCTGTGTATGATTGAGCATGCAAACACACTCAATGGCTGTTTGGGTGAAATTATGTTTTGCCTTATAAAAAAAAAAAATAGAATACATTTTTTAAGCCATTTGAGAGCAATTGTTACTACTGAGATGAAAGAACAAAACAAAACAAATGAAAAAAACAAATAAAAAATATTTAATTTGATTAATTCTGTTCTATTCTATTGTTTATTATTCTTTTATTCTATCATTTTTTATTAAATTAAAACTTTAAGAGTTAAAAACATAAATTTCTCATGGGCTGACTTACACTTATTCATTTACTACACATACTGTACATATGTAACACATCTCATGAGTAAGAATATATTTCAAATGACTCAATATATGTAGACATGCATGTTCACACTGACTCACAAACATGCACACGTAAACAAGCACTTCCAGTTCGGTTTTATTTAAGTTGAACGAACCGCGAGTGCTTAACCAAGACTTACGATCTTAATTAAAGTCCTCCCATAAAGCTCATTAATGCCATGTACACAGTTCTTATATAATGGCTAGCCATAGCATTAATCATTTTAAGAGCACTATCAGTCTGCCATTTGGCCCTTTCTACAATACGCTTTACCTCACAATGCACTTACACAGTCGAGAAGTCAAGCGTGAATATAATGACATCAAGTGTCTTTCTGCCGCAATATAGCGAGTGTGTTCTCGTGAGGTTGTTCATTAATTCTCTCGTCATATCGCCCCCAAATCCCCACCTCCACCCCAGCACACCCTATTAAAATAAATCTTTGTGTGTTATCATAGAACAAAGCACATCTCAGATCATTAATCACCAGTGGTGAGGCAACAACAACTGCTAATCTAAAATCTGTTCTTTGCCTCAACTTCCCTCTGCTGCCATACACCTGGGAGCTTCACGCAGCAATCCTACATCCCTAGACAGTGGAAAGAGAGTGGGAGAATTACACAGAGAACAAGAGAGAAAAATGGGAGGATATAACAGACAACATTTTTTATTTGATCGCATAAAAGATTAAAAATAGTAATGCCAAAAGCTATTCATTTTTAATAAGAGTTAGCAATCTGGGGCCACATGAGCAGCAGTGACCATCGGCATTGTGAGGTGCAAAACTGTGAGAGTGTTAAAAGAATAGTTCTTTCAAAAAATAAGAACATGCAGAAAATGTATTCATTGCCAGGCTATCCTTGTAGATGAGCTTGTTTCTTCATCAGAACAGATTTTGAGAAATGTAGCATTACATCACTTGCTCACCAATGGATCCTCTGCAGTGAATGGGTGCCGTCAGAATGAGAGTCTAAACAGCTGATCAAACACCACAATAATCCACACCACTCCAGTCCATCAATTGAGAAATGAAAACAGCTGCATGCTTGTAAGAAACAAATCTATTAAGACTTTTTTTTTTAATGTCTAACCTTTGCTTATGGGTAAAAGTCCATAATCCATAATAATGCTTCCTCCAGTGGAAAAAAAATATATAAAAATCTCGTCTGACTCAGGAGAGAAATATGCACAGATCAAGCACAGTTTACAAGCAAAAACAGTACAAAACAATTCTAAACAAATATGTTAGTGGATTTTAATGTGAGAGGACAACAGGGGATGGACTTTTTCCACTGGAGGAAACGTTTTTATGGATCATGTATTTTGGCCATAAGCAACGGTTTGAAGTTAAAAAAAAAATCTTGATGGCTTTGTTTCTTACAAACATGTAGCTTTTTGCTTCACAATACATTGGTTGATGGACTGGAGTGGTGTGGATTACTTATGGATTATTGTGATATTTTTATCAGCTGTTTGGACTCATTCTGATGGCACCCATTCACTGCAGAGGATCCTTGCTTGTGCAAGTGATGGAACGCTAACCTTTCTCTAAAATTGCTCCCATGAACTGTCAAACTCTACAGTACCACTTGGATGGCCTTAGGGTGAGTGAAGTTTCAGCAAACTTTTTTTTAAATTTTTTTTTGGGATGGGGGGTAGGGGTGGTAACTATTCTATTAAGAATAATATTCAAATAATGAATCTGATTTAAACTTCAATAACAAAAACAATGTTAAAGTTAAACTACGAAAGCCAATGGCTACCAGCAACTGTTTGGTTGCCAACATTCTTCAAAATATATTATTTTGTGTTCAACTGAATAAAGAAAATCATACAGGTTTGGAACAACATGAATTTTCATTTTTGGGTGAACTATTTCTTCAATGGTCCTAAAACACACTTAATTTCCTTTAATCAAACTATTTTGGTGCTTTAAGGGGTCAAATATGACCTGAACATATGTTTGACTTATATTCATATATTAATTCACCCCAATTAAACAATATGGCAGGTATAAATAAATATGATATTTCAAACATCCTATACGATACATTAACTCACATGCACACATTGAATAATGTATTATCACTGTAATCTGTACACCATTAAATGCACATGCATTGAGAAACTGAATAATGAGCACACGGCCAGCAATGTGATAATATTAAGAAAAGTTCCATTTTATGCAAACATGCAGCGACGCAATGCGGCAACTACCAATGGGAGTGAGGGAAATCAGCGCTCATTCGTTCCCTTTGAGAAACTGAGTGCAGGAGCAAGACTATGAGCAATTTCCCTGTTCACTATGATTTGTCTCTGCCCACATACAGGGATATAATAAAAAAGTGATACATGGAAAATTGTGAATATCATTCATCTTGTTCATGATATGATGTATTATGCACTGCTGCAATTTATATACAAACACTTTTTCTCCCACAGAATGTTCAGTTTTAGCAGCAAGAAAGCTGATTCCTTGTCAAAATAGAATGACATCTTATTTTTACTGGCAATACATTGGCCTCTTTCCTGACCTAATGTCATAAAACTTGTCTGAATGGGGATTGTAAATTACTGAGGTCAGAAATGTGTTACCACACATGCTCTGACATGCTCTCAGCTGTCACGACCGTGTGCACGACATGAGGTCGATAACAGAAATTATACATATAGATAATCAATTCTCTATATATAGATAATCTGTTTGACTATATTATATTGCCTGATTTTGACAACTGAAAAATAGCAAACAGAAGAAATGAGATGGGCAGATGAGGTCATTTTGAGTTATTGAGAATTTATTTATTTTTTATTAAGTGAGAGTGCGTTAAATTGAACAAAGATAATAGTAAAGACACTTACGACACTTAGAAAGACACTTACACTTACCAAAAAAAAAAAGCTGTTCTTTTGAACTTTTTATTCATCAAAGAATCCTGAAATAATAATAAAATAAAAATAAAAAATTATTAAAAAAAAAAACTTTCATGGTTTCCACAGTAATATTAAGCAGCATGACTCGAGCCCCTGCCCCTTTAATCGCCGACGGTAAAGTGCCCTTTCGGTCCGGCCTATGTGCCCCTCCAGAGGTCTGGGATTCAGGTTTCATTGATGAAGTCAGCAGTGATAACATGAGAGACTGGCAGAGGAGAGGCTTTAGAAATATGAGAAATAAACAGTATGTAAATCCGTTTGCAAGGTATAAAATCAGAGGCACATCAGCATCTAGTTCACAGTAAACCTGCAGAATTAGAGCCAGAACAGGATTGGCGTAGAGTAGAACAAGGGAATAGTGTTGCTTTTGAGGAGGCTGGTTCTTTCATGTACCAGAGAGAGGAGGGCTATTCCTTGATACTATTCCTTTCTGCATTTTGGATGATATATATTAATCCATACTTGGGCACAATTTATGTTTGGATGGATGGATGGAAGGATGGAAGTAATGATAACTATAATGCAAAAAAGGGAGAAAATATACTGAGAAAAGAAATACAATATACACTAACAGGCGCAACAACAACAATAATAATAAAAGCATCATCATCAAAACTATGAAATAGCAGAAACTGAAGAATTATGCAGTAATTAGAAATGTTAAATTAATGAGTATTGTTTTATTCTTAATTATAATTATATTACAGTTCTGTATAATATTATTAATATATAATATATAATAATTATACAAACAAAATAAAATATACTCTAACATAATAAATGTAATAATAATTAAAACTATGAAATTGCACACACACACACACATTGATATTATATATAATTAGAGTATTATATTAATTATTCCAAACAATTACATCTCTTTAATCTCTTTACTTTCTTTAATTACTATATAATTGCCACTCTGAAATTGCTCTAAAATTTAGAAGATGAAGTACTAATACAAAAATGTCCAAACTTGTCACTGGCACTGTATTTAATCTGTTATTGTCAACAGAAGGAACTTGTGCTGTTTCTTCATATGTGCAAAGCTGAGAATGATCACTTCAATGTTTTAACATTCATAGCTAGTTCTCAAGGTGGGACACAGTCTAAGGTAATAAATAACTGCTATAGTGCCTCTACGAGGTGAGGTACTTGACTATTGACACCAGTCAGGAGGATGGATTCATTTTAGGGGTCTGTGATTAATGGCACCATTCAGTCATTGTTTAATTGAACATTAAAATGCACATATTTCGACCTTCTCAAAACCTGCCTGCATTTCCACTGAACCCAAATGGTGACACAACTTGTCTGCAATTTTAAGTGATTATAATCTTAAGTGAATGTGAGCAACATTTGATGAAACAGTCAGAAGTAATTTAAATATAGAACAAATACAATTCCAAGTAATAACTTCACATAAAGTGTTTCTTTGGGATGTTTGGATGTCTAAAACTGTGTGCACGTTTCTGTGAGGGTTTGATCTCAACAAGACTCGCAGAATGTTTGCCAATTGTCTAAATAGCCTGGTCATTATATATATATATATATATATATATATATATATATATCACACACACACCCGCTCTTCGAACTATATATCTAAAAAACACCC
>NW_015506235.1:288544-343182 GCF_001515645.1 Sinocyclocheilus grahami | reverse complement strand
AGAAAAACAGATATACACACACACACACACACACACACACACACACACACACACACACACACACACACTCACACTGAAGAAAGATAAACATAGTGTAGTGATGGAAGCCAAAATATGAAATATCATGGAGGGATGGGTGGTGTAAAAATGACTTCAGAAAGATGGCAGTATCATAATATTACTTTTACACAGAGATGGGTAGGTCTGTTAGTAAAAGTCTGTTGACTTTAGCAGTCTCTGTTGCATTATGTGCAAATGACCATGATCAAAATGGGAAACAGCACTTTTCAAGTTTTTTTCTCCAAAGTTTGCATCCCTATAACTCGAGAAGTATTAAAGGCATCTTAATGCCCTTTTAGATATTGGGGCTTAATAAACCTTCCTTTTGGCATCTTCATTATTAAGGCCCATATAGTCTTTTTCCAAAGTTTGCATGCCTATAACTCAAGACGTAATGAAGATATCGCTGTATGATTTCAGATTGCAGTTCTTAATAAACTTTTATTTTGGAATTTTCATTTTCAAGGCCCTACATCATTCAGTTCCAAAGATATGGATACACACACACACACACACACACACACACACACACACACACACACACACACACTCACACTGAAGAAAGATAAACATAGTGTAGTGATGGAAGCCAAAATATGAAATATCATGGAGGGGTGGGTGGTGTAAAAATGACTTCAGAAAGATGGCAGTATCATAATATTACTTTTACACAGAGATTGGTAGGTCTGTTAGTAAAAATCTGTTGACTTTAGCAGTCTCTGTTGCATTATGTGCAAATGACCATGATCAAAATGGGAAACAGCACTTTTCAAGTTTTTTTCTCCAAAGTTTGCATCCCTATAACTCGAGAAGTATTAAAGGCATCTTAATGCCCTTTTAGATATTGGGGCTTAATAAACCTTCCTTTTGGCATCTTAATTTTTAAGGCCCATATAGTCTTTTTCCAAAGTTTGCATGCCTATAACTCAAGACGTAATAACTTTTTGTGTGCAAAGAAAAGAAAAATAACGACTTTATTCAACAATTCGTCTCCTCTGTGTCACCCTGGCACCATTTTGGAGAGTATCCACTGAACGTAAACAGTGTATGCTGTTCTGTGTCAGCTGTGCCACGCGGATACGTTGTTTTAATTTAGATAAAAATGTAAACAATGTATCCACATTGAGGAGACGAATTGTTGAATAAAGACAAAAAGCGCACAAAAAGTATTCAAAAAAAATATTGGATTAACCAAAGCTTTACAGGTTAGTGGCATCAAATACATGAAAGATGTTTGAAATAAAGCTTCAAATTGTATATTTTACTTTTTTTTAATTATGTTGGTTAAAAAAATAAAATACTGTAAAAAGTATTCAAAAGTTTCGGATTGGTAAATTGAATTTTCAGCATCATTACTCCAGTCTTCAGTGTCACATATTCCCAGAAATATCACGGGGCCGTTAAATGCTTGAATCTGATTGGCTGACGCATGTTCTAAGGTGTGCAATTAGGCTTGTTCGACTTCATGCAGCGCCACAAAGATCGGCTGCCGCCTGCACATACAGCATATATTTTGGAAATATTTACATGCATATACATTTGTATATTTATATTCTTATATTTTATATTACATATAAATATATTTAATATATAAACAACATTTTTTCTTAAATATATGCATGCATGTGTTTGTATTTATATATACATAATTAATATACACAGCAACAGACCCCCCAACAACAATAAATAAATAAATACAGGAAAAAATGTGTTGGGTTTTTACTCAGAAATTGTTAATACATTTCACAAATAATAACAAAGGAAAACAAACATAAAGTAACACATTTAATTAAATGTGAAATAAACCTCTAATAATTTCCATTTATTTTAAAATAAGCAATGTATGGTGGTTTATTATTATGCTTTATTCTATTTCTATCTACAAACCCGTCCCTAAACGACAAGCAAAAACAACCCACATTGCGGTCATTCGCGTTGTATGTCATTTAGATAGTTTTTTTCCTGTGTAAGTGGGTGGTTGTTCGCCAGAACATACTGCACAAAGGACCGAATTTGCCATTCGTCACAAGTCAACCTACAAAAGACAAACATCCATTTTTGAGCTGAAAGAGCGGTAACAGCAAAAGCAATGAAGATATCCATCTTAAAAATAACAGGAAACCAACACAATGCAAGACAGGAGGAACGCAGAGACATGGAAAGACATGAAAACCCGAGAATGAAAGACAGACGCGGTGGGAGGGAAGGCAAGCTGGAATGAAAGTGAAAAAGAAAAACATCTGTCTCTCTGTGGGAAGCACGTAACAGATGCAAAGCTACATGTATGGATGACTGTAGACCCTCTGGTTGTATATAAATAAAAAGCAGTTAGGGTGCTGTTTCTTTGCTTGTGGCAACACGAAGCCACCGTAGGGGTTCCTACAGCCCAGCTAACAAATCACAGTTCGTTTCATCAGCATCCCATGTCCTTTACGAGCGCTGCCTCCCACGCGTGCCAACAGGAAACACACACAGCGCAGCATTAAGGAGGCCACTGTGGCCTTCATTGTAGCTGGTGTCGCTTTGAAAGACGTGGTCCCCATGAGCACCCGCACTGCCTCATTCTGACAAGACACGCGGGGAAGCTCAACTGAATGCCTAAACGTGCTAGCATGCAGGAGCGAGAGATGAGGAGGACGCAGCAGAGCACTGGCTAGATCTTAATTGCATGAGCAAGACTGGCAGAGAGGTGTTTGTGCGCTACTCGTGTGTGAAAAAACTGGCAGATTTTCTCTCTGTGTTCTGAAAGAGTTTTAAAGATGATCTGAAGTCAAAATGCACCGCATTTACTTTCTTTAAGAGCCAAGGGCATCAAAATTGGAGCGGCGTGGATTTTAAGTTGCAAAGAAAACAAAGATTTGTGGAGTAAATTTTACAAGAATGTACAGTTTTTCTACTTACTAAATTTCACATTTCATCCAGTTACTTGCCATTTCCTTGTAATTATTTGTGATATATATATATATATATATATATATATATATATATATATGAAATTCTATTTTTTATTACAGGTATTCTGATGTTATACTTCAATATGCAAATGGAACATTATTATCTAATTAAATATGCACTAATTTTCATAAGCCTACCCTTTGGATCAACCCATGTTTCATGTTTTTAAAGGCACAATATGTATATTATTGGATATAAATATTCAAAAACCACTAGAACAGTTTAATATATTTTGCTGACTTGTGTACTTACATTATCCCAAATGTTTCAAAGAATATCCAGAGAAATAAGCAATTTTAACTAGTGACATGGAGCGTGTCTATAGTGTCATTGTGTCGCCTGCCAATGATGTCATAACCCCTCGATCTCCGGTTTTGTTTTGTAGAAAACATGGAAACACCAAAGACGCTTTAATATGCTATGCATTTTATTAGACGGGTGACGACCGCCCAGAGTAGCATTATAACAGAACGTTCAAATGTATCAAGTATGATAAAACAGCGCTGCTTATTTACGCTGCTTTCCGGAAGGAGCGTAAGCAGTCGACTGTGGCATAATAAAAGCTCCGCTGCTTTTGAGCCGTGTGTCATGCTCGTTCAGCGGCCTCGTTTCGCTTCATACTACGACATTAATAAATCTTTAATACATTAGCTCATCCATGAACATGATTTCTGCCCGAGTCCCATCGGATTGCTTCGGCTGTGGGGATGAAGACCACAACTCCCATGATTCCACACTCAGTCACTGCGTCATCTAACTATGCCTTTGTTTCTTTGTTTGTTTTGAATACGCGCCCTCTAGTAGTAAAAAAATACATATTGTGTCTTTAACATATTAGTACTTTTTTTAAATTTTACAAATATTATTTTTTTTTGATCAAAAATACTGTCAACAGAGAGGGGAAAAAATCACCGTGTTTCAGAATAAAAAAATACAATTGAACAATTATATATGAACAAACTCCTATGTATTCTGTAAAAACCTTAAGAATATAGACATAAATAAAACGTTAAAGTTTGGTTATAAGTGCTGCTGAAATTGAGATTTTTGGCTCAGTGCAAAATAAGAAAAGAACATTCTTTTTTAGAAACAGCTTTTAAATATATGTATTTGGAATCTACAGATGCAAATAGATTAAGTGCAATAAAATAAACACTTAAATGTGTATTTTGGAAATTTTCTTGCCACCAGTCTGAAACAACACATTGTGAAAAGTGAATTAGCAATGTTTTTGCATGTACTTATTTGCCTAAAGTGATGTTACATGTACTGTATATGCTAAAGAAAATTTGCTGTTTTTCTCATCCCAAAAAAACAACAACAACAACAGATGCTTCATCTTGCAGTCATGGGTGTTTACAAGTTTTTGTCCAATTAAAAGCTCTCTAGAATGAGAAAATCCCCCCTATCTGCGACTACACTCTTAAAAATAAAGGTGCTTCATGATGTCATAGAAGAACCTTTTTGTCTAAATGGTTCCATAAAGAACCTTTAACATCTGAAGAACCTTTCTGTTTGACAAAAGGTTCTTTGTGGTGAAAGAAGGTTCTTCAGATTATAAAAAGGTAAGAAAGAGATGGTTCTTTAAAGAACCTTTGACTGAATGCTTCTTTGTGGAACCAAAAATGGTTCTTCTATGGCATCGCATGAAGAACCTTTTGAAGCACCTTTATTTTTAAGAGTGTAGGAATAGCAAGTGGTTGATCAAAATTCAAAGTTATTTGCCATTTAAAGTCAACTGAAAATCCAAATTAACCTTACTTACATTCTTAAACTCTACTAAATGGCATTACAACCTGGAGTTTTGTGAGTTTTAAAGGGTTAGTTCAACACAAAATGAAAATTCCGATTTACTCCCCCTCATTTCCAATCCTGTATGTCTTTCTTTCTTCTGTGGAAGATATTAAGACTGTTGGTAACAGTTTCAGGTTCATACAACGAACTAATAGAACTCATGGTATTCAAAATCATTTTTCATGATCCAATCAATTCTTGATTAATAAAATGAGGTTCTGTCCCTCATTGTTTCATAATAAATATCATGTTTCATATAAAAGTAAGACAAGTTAAAGAAGTAAAATAGGATTTTGATGCTCCTTTTAATGTTCCTGCTCAAAGAAGTCGAAAATGTGTCTGTTTAATTGCTAATTCTAACACAGACGGCAAAAGAAAATTACACTGGCAACACAAAACGAGTCTATTGAATTAAGACTTGCAGCTGAAAATTCAAAGAGTTGCACTGTATGTGTCTATTATTCTTTAGCTGTTTCCAACATTTAAAGCCGACTGTAGTCGTCTGAAAACTTTGATCAATGAGTCATTACACAAATGAGACGGTACCAGACAAATAATTCTGTGTACGTTTTAGAGAGAAATGATTAACAATCTTCGACTTGTCACAAATGTTCCACGATGATGAACGCATAATGTTAATATACTTTTGTTCCTTGTTACTGAATTTAAATAATTTGGTCTCATTTTGAGAAATTATGTTTGCAAAGCACATAGGAGGTCGCCAGTGAAGTGTGAAACTCACAGAGACACTGATTGAGCTGAGAGAATTTGTCTCACTGTGGCTGAATTACAAATGAATGTGGAATAAAAGTGAATTTGTTGGATTAAAATGTCCACACACACACACACACACACACACACACACAAATCTGCTCTGCAAATTCCTGGGGGTTCTAATTTTGCAGACTGCAAAACACTGCTAGAAGAAGACTGCATACACATCTTTATTTTATTTTACTTTAAGGGGGTCTTTTCAAGTTTCACAAGTTTGTGACTAATTCTACGGTGGCATCTTTAAAGATGAAACAAAATATGGTGGATAAGAGAGTCTTTAAGAATATGAGGGAAGTGGTTCTTCAAGAATATGAAGATATTCACATCACTAGCATGTTATTTAACTTTAAGGTTACTTATAATTGATTCGATTAGAATCAAGCAAATATATTTTATTCCATTAAATAGCCCCAAGATTATGAAAACGATACTTACAGTATAAAACGTATCTGCTTGAAAGGGTATAGAAACTGCAGTTCAAAAGATTGAGGTCAGTAAGACTTTTTTATTTCCTTTTTTAATTTAAATTAATACTTTGATTCTGCAAGGAGACATTAAATCAGTCAAATGTAAGAGTAAATTATTTTATAAAAGATATCTACATTTTAAATAAAAGCAGTTCTTTTGAAATCTCTATTTTTCAAAAAATCCTGGAAAAATGTATTACGGTTTTCACAAAATATGAATCATCACAACCTTTTTCAACACTGATAATAAATCAGCATATTCGAATGATTTCTGAAGGATCATGCGACTCACAAGACTAGTAATGATGCTGAAAATTCAGCTTTGCATCACAGAAATAAATTACATTTTACAATATATTCAAATAGAAAGCAGTTATTGCTTATTGCAAATTGTAATATTTCACAATATTTTTGTTTTTACTGTATTTATGATCAAATAAATGCAGCTTTGGTGAGCATAAGAGTTTACTTTAAACACTATTTTCTCAAAACATGACACAAAAATAATAGCAAATAAAAAATGCTAGCTTTAAAAAGTAAACAAAGAAGTCTGACTCATAAGTTTAGCTATGCTAAAAAAACTAACATTTAGCCCAAACTATGTATCTCATGAGTGTGAAAATGGTTGCACTTCCATGGGTTTCCAAGTTAAATTGGAAATTCAGACTTTTCCGACATACAGTGATTTAAATTAGAAATGCTAAAAATCCAAATACAACCCTGATATCAATACAGATGGACCTCAGATACCCTTCCTCCACATTATGACTGCTGTATATGCTTGTCAAATCCCTGAACTTCCTGAACAAACAAAAGTGACACACCACACCCAAGTTTGTATGACCCATGTTTCACAAGCCACTAGCTTCCTCCTCCTCATCTGCGCTAAGGTCAGAGTTTGATGTTCTCTATGCAAACAATAGTTGACCACATGCACAATTACATCTATCACAGTAGAGCCTCTTCGCTCTGTGTATCATTAGTTATTTCCCGTCGCTCCACCTCCCGACAGCAGTATCCTTTGTGTGAGGAGGTTACGATTGACTGAGCAAGTTAATAGGAACATTCAGACTTGGCTCCACGAAGCGCCTCTCCAGTCAGCAGAGGTTTCACACCTGTCTGTTACGCAGAGCACCAGAAGGGTCTCAGTATATATTGGACGAGAAGCTAGCAAGGTTTTAGACAGATTTGGAGAAAAGCCCTCCGAGTAACTTTATGCAGTGAACGGAAAGGCCTGATCAGACAGATGGCTTTGGGATTAATTTTTCAACCTGAGGTACAATTACTCACTTTCCCTGCTCAAAATTATACATACAGTAGCAACAATCTGTGATAAAAGGGGGACTTTCCACAAAATCGTGTCCAGGTTGCACTTCTACCGAAAGCAAAACAAATAATAATAATAAAAAGAATTATTCTTTGCATAAAGAAAATGAGGTCTATATTTTTAGGACCATTAAGATTATTTGCATTATTTTCATGACAATTAAGCACATTCAGCACACCACACCAACTTCTCATTAACATTAATGTTCTGGACATTTTACTTCAGAGGGTTTTTTTCATTCTCTAGTGATAATAAACTAGTAAATAAAACGCGTAAATTAAAAGAAATGCTGGTATGCATAAATAAATTTTAAAAAATCACTGTTATTTATACAGTTTAATGACAATGTTTATTATAAAAAAAGTATTTTTTTTTTCCAAAATTTGTGAACAAATCAAAGATTACTAGAGTACATTTTACAAAAATAAAAAAAGTAAATAAATATTATTGCAGTATTTATTTTTTTTTATTTTAATATATATATATATATAATTTAAAGTGTCCCTGATAAAGCAGGTTTGTGAGCGCAGTGCTGCTTTGTGTACAGCATTACAGAGGAAACAGCTATTTCTACTGCTGCAAAAGCAGCACCTAGTGGCAAAGATATGAATTTGCATTTTCATTCAGACTAATGTGTTCAAGTGATTCCAGGTCTGCACGCGCAACAAGTGGGCGGGCAATATGCTAATGTTTCATGTTGACGTGATTCGTTTTAAAAACGTCTCGTTTAAATGATTCAGATGTGACTCTTTCTTATGAGAGACAATAACTTTATACACGGTGCACTTTCAGATTTAAACTGTTCATTCACTTACAGCTGTGTTACAAGAGGTAATTTTCAAAAATCCATAATAGGGGTACTTTAACACACGTTTTTAATAATTTAATACACAAAATGATTCATATAAATTTCATCAGCATAATTATCATTTTCAGAATATCTTTGTATTTGTAACGCCTTCTTGCATTGACCATTCTTATTCATTTTACATCAAAACATGTTTAAATAAAATGTTGAATCCCTGATTTAGTCTCAAACTTTAATAGTAGGGCCTACTGTAAAGTACACAATGTAATAGCACAGTATTACCTTCTATCAATAGTGTCCAAAAAATTCCAGTCTTATTATGGTGCTTTTTATGAGTATATTTTATCTTATGCACTGTGCGATTAGGATGTCATTTTTCAACCTTGTTTGTGCTCTGTTTTGAAAATAGTTCAACAACTGTTGACAGCACTGCTAAAAGCTACTTCAGCTGGAAAAAGTACTTATGTTGTTGCCTGGAGCCTTCAAGGCCGGTCAGCGTAACGTCTTGAAGGAAAGGGATCAGAATTCAAAGACTCGAATGCTTTTCTTTTTTTCTCCGAGAAACTAAGAAAGAACACTTTCTTTTCATCTGTTAAAAAGCAATTGTGAACAAGTTGTATTACGGCCTGATCGTTTGTCCTTTGCGTCAGGTCCATAATTTATACTAGCCACAGAAGAGCTGGGTAACCTTGAAAAGACGGGCTCGAGTGAATCGCTCCCGCAGCACTTTTGTATCAATGCAGAAGTCTGTGTTCTGACCTAGATGTTTTATCATCTATTTTTGAGAATGCTGCTGTGTCTTCGTCGTTCTCGCTGGGATGAGGAGTCCTAAAGCATGATGCACTATACCTGAGAGAACCAATCTAAGCCGTCAAATATTTCACTCTCTGTTGCCTTGCTACTTTGCATTAATTATATACACGGCGCAGAAATCCCTAATTGGATCGTGGACTTTGAAATATTCAGTTTCTCTCCCTTCCATTGCAGTCCTCTTACCTTGGAGCCAGTAGTTAAGATGGGGGGGGGGGGCTCTATGCATCCTTTAGCTCGCTGCTGCTTCTGGTCCAGTTGCTAGGCAACGACAAGCTGGTTTCCCTGGCTGCATCGCATCTTCAATCAGTGACAAGGGAGGCATAGACGAATAACAGGAGTTAACCTTGTGAGACTACAGTAAAGAAAGTGAGAATGCCGCCCTGACGTCCCGTTCCCGGGGAGAATCGCAAACGATCCTGAAAACTTCCCCCCTTTTGTTTCTCGGGCGAAATGTCGCTTTCTTTTGAAATGTGGATTTAAATACAGATGCATCGTGTGGCAAATGAAGTGGGCGAGAGATGAAAGATTCGGCTGATATTATAAATAGATGGAGAAACTTGCATGGATTTGCTGGAAATTGAATCGAAGTATCAAAGAAGGGGGAAAGGGAACATCGTGATCTTTTTGAAGCAACAAAAGGAGTGCATTAGAATGTGCCTCATACACTTCAACACCCTTCATATTAAATAAATACATTTCTGATTTATTAACTCACCCTCGTGTCGTTTCAAAGCTGCTTGTTGTTGTTGTATTTTCTGTGGAAGACAAAAGGAGACATTATAGAAAATCATCAAGCTGCTCTTTTCCGTAAAATAACACAATAGTATTGTTTATTAAAAATAAAACTATTAATAATTGTTTTTAGCAACTGAAATAAAGCTGCAATAAAATAAATTAAAATATATATATATATTAGATAAATAAATATGAAAATTAGAAATGCTGCCTTGCTAGACAACTGAAATTAAGCTCAAGTACTAAATTACTAAAACAGATATAAAATTAAAGTTGCATAGAAAATCAAACTTAAAAAAGGCAAAACCAAACCATTGTTAAAACTTTATTATTATTAAAAATAGTTAAATAAAATATTAATAAACATTAATTTACTGTATAAAATGTAATACTGTATAAATAAATAATACTAAAATACCATTAATGTAAAACAAATAGAGACATTTATTTAAGCCCCATGCCTCTCAAATTAAAGCTAAATGGAATATTTAAAATTAAAAAAACAAATACAATGACAAAACTATATAACAAATGACTAAAACCTAAAATTTAAATATATAAACAAAAGCTCATTCAAAACATTAATAAATACTATAATAATATATAAATAATACTACATAGATACATCTAAGCCTCATGCCTCTTATATTAAATCTAAAAAATATGTATGTATGTATGCATGTGTGTGTGTGTGTGTATATATATATATATATATATTATAACTTCACACTGGACTTCAAGCAGCTTGGATTCTGTGCCTCTCCAGTCTTCCTCCAGACTCCAGACCTTGATTACCAAATGAAATGCAAAATTTACTTTTATCTGAATAGAGGACTTTGGACCACTGAGCAACAGTCCAGATCTTTTTCTCCTTAGGCCAGGTAAGATGCTTCTGACGTTGTGTTTTTTTTTTTTACACTGAGTATTTTTATGAGTTCAGCTTTTCCCATCAACTTTATCTGTATTAAAAACATCTTAATTGCTGCAATGATTTCTGCAGTTCAGGTTGAATTTTCTGGGTCAGCTTCTGTAAATGCAGCAGGGAGATATTGCTCATGGCTTCCTTTATGTTTCACTCTCACAGAAGGCTGATGTATGAGAAAGATAAGTGTTTGTTGTAGTCTCACTTTACGGTCATTTCTGTGTTGAGGTTAAACATGCTCCAAGTCATGCGTGTTATGAAACAAGATTGTCAAGTCACTTTTTCCCATTTACTTCATAATACCCAAGTTACTACTTTCAAATAAGTAGTAATGAGTTGAAACTCGCCCTTTTACTTACAACTGAGTCACATAGGGATATGTGGTGCATGTTTACACTGCAAGCGAGGAGATATTGCTCATGGCTTCCTTTATGTTTCACTCTCACAGAAGGCTGATGTATGAGAAAGATAAGTGTTTGTTGTAGTCTCACTTTACGGTCATTTCTGTGTTGAGGTTAAACACGCTCCAAGTCATGCGTGTTATGAAACAAGATTGTCAAGTCACTTTTTCCCATTTACTTCATAATACCCAAGTTACTACTTTCTATATCAGAACTATATCTCCCCACTTTTAATCAATAAAGCACTGCAAGCAACATGAAATTTGCAGTCACTGCATGCAGAATACTGTATTTTGGAGAGTCAAAACCAGCAAAAACACAAGTATTAGAGCAAAAAATTAACACAAGTATCTAATGCATCTTTTCAATGCACCCAAACTGTGTCCATAAGCAAATACATCACTTTTGTTTTCCAAGGGGCAGATTTTTATTAAAATAAACATATTTTAACTTTTATTTTTCATTTTTGTTATATAACGGTTCCATTAAAACAAAAAAAACAACAACAAAAAAGATTTTACCCATGTCCTAGATCATCAATTGTAGACTTTGAAAAAAGAAAAAAAAGAAATAAATATGTATATATCGTGCCCTTATTTAATGCCTTTTCCCCCCATTATAAATTATTAGAAGCTAACATTGACATGAATGGGAATATTAATAGATAGCTGCAGATGTATTTGATTGCACACAATCAAACCAGTATTTCATTACATAACAGCATGATAAGGGAGCAAAACGGTTCTGAGCCCACAGGCATCTAAAACATTAACAATTAAGACTCAAGTAAATTGGTTCTGCTTTTGCTCGCTTTTCTGTCCAAAAAAAAAATCCTACACATCCCTAGCCAGTTAAACAACAAGTACATTAGCAACAACTCCGATCAATTACACTCTGGAGTTCAGTGTCTTCACATTTTCAGAACGTGTGTTTTTTGAGTGTGTGCAGAGGAACATTATTTGAAGTCATATACTGTAATATTGTACATATTGTGCCTGTCTAGACATGCAGCGTTGTCTCATTCTGAAAGATATGTTGGGATAAGAAAAGCCAGGCAAAACTGTCTTTAACATGCATTAATTACACAGCCCTGCATCTTGAAAAAAATGTCTGATGATTTGAGCAAAACATTTTTTTAAATTAAAATAATAAATAAACAAACAAACAAATAAATACATAAATAAATAAACTAATATTACCTAATTTGAGAAACAAAAACAAACAAACAAACCCTTTCTGTAACATATATCATTTGAAAAAAAAATTAAATAAATCAACTTTACACTTATTTTGTGTGTGTGTGGGGTGGTGGGGGTGGGGGGGATGGAGGGATCTGCCATGTCATAAAAATAAGTAAATAAATAAATGAATAAATAAATAAATAGAAACAGCAACTTTTTATCTTGCAAGTATGACTTTTTCCTTCACAATTCTTGTTTATATCTCACAACTCTGCTCTTTTTTTAATCTCTAAATTGCGAGGTAACTCAGAATTGTGAAACATAAATGCAGAATTATGAGATGTTAGCATAACTGTGCAACTGTGAGATGTAAACTGGTAATTCTAAGAAGAAAAGGTCTAAATTGTGAGACATAAACTCACAATTGCAAGAAAAAAACAGAATTGTGAGAAAAAGTTGCAGTTCCTTTTTATTTTTATTCTATGGCAGAAGAAAAAACCAGGATTGTGAGATGTAAAAACTGAATTATGAGATGCAAACTCGAAATTGCGAGAAAGAGAAAAAAAGTCAGAATTCTGAATTTATATCTGGTAAATCTGTCTTTTTTTCTCATATCTGCAAAAAAACAAAGTCCGAAGTTTAAGATTAAAAAGTTGCAATTTCCTTTTTATTTTACTTTATTTTTTTTTTAAATATAAATTTTACTTACAATCTGCAAAGTGTGTAAAAATAGCGAACAAATCAGGATTACGATTAGTCTTGATTCAATCGTGCATGTGAAAATGGGCTGAGAATTCAACAAATAGCTGTAATCTGGCTCAGATTCAGACAGGAATCGTGTCTTTGCGGCAGTTTTTCTGGTGATTAAGGGTTAATACAACACTTTCTCACCTTAAAAATAGTTTTCAAACACAAAAGTGCTACAAAATGCATCATATTTTCCAAAAACGTGTGTCATGCAAGAGCAAAACAGACACTCTTTGTTGAATCAGTGCTTGTGCTGGATTTCATTCAGCAAATATGATGAATTGCAGTGTTACAGCAGGTTGTGCAATAAAAAAGTCCAACTTCTGTTGCTTCAATAAGTTAAACATCCACTTCATTCAAAAAGATTTACATTGTCTACATCGTTTTACATTATAATGCTGCTCTGTTTCATTATGACATGTACATTAATCTCCCAGAGTGTGTTCAAAAGGCAAATGTGATTGCATTAAAACATCAATGCTTTTGGATCGAAAACTGTGGTTCTGGAAGCTGTAGATTGGATTTTTAAATGTGTTTTGTTAAGCCGACTTAGCAGGGAGACGAATCCATAAGGGCATGGACTAATTCTGCCGATGGTCTTTTTATGGCTCAACAAACGTAGCGCCTGAATGACATGAACCTCAACGGCGGAAACGATCCGACGTTCTCACATTGCAAATATGCAGAGTTCAGGTCTCTTATCGTGTGCGTATCTAATCTAATCAAATCAGCCGTGAGTCAGCGGCAGGGTCTCTCGAGGGTGCTGTTGTTCCTGTGTTGTATTTGCATGCTATTGTGGGCTTCATCAAATCTGTCTCCTCGGTTTACATCCCAGAGATTTGCATGCCAGCTTACCGTCTTGACGATGTTTGACAGGGCTATTATCGCAACATACTGTCTGCTTATGAAATATTCAAAATAGCAAAAGGGCTAGAAAGTAACATTTGGAGGGCTATAAATAGTATCACACAAATCTGTCTAAATGGACCCTATTTAGGGAGGAAAAACAGGCCGGAAGAACCCCGCAGTGTTTCTTCATGGGGAGCGACTATAACTGCAGGTTAAAATAAAAAGGCCACGCATCCGCTCCAGAGCTATTTTAGTACCATTGATATAATTTAACAGTTTTTATAAATTTTTTGAATGAGTTATTTTTAAATTTTCTGTTTTATAATTTAATTTCAGCTCAAGCTTTAGTAACTGTGTTGTGCTTTTGGCATGTTTATTAATTTTTATTTCAGTTTTAGTACTTCAAGCTAATCTAAAAAAAAAAAAAAAAGACAAATGATGCCTTGACATCTATAGCTGATATAAAAGATAGAATATATTTATAAAATATTAGATATTTTAATTTAATTATTATATTATTATTTTATATACAAAATAATTGTATATATTTATTCTATTTTAAATACATTTTTTAACGGTTTTGGTTCTAGTTGATAACAACCCTGATCACTAGTTACTATTGAAAAAAATCAATAATAATAATAATAATAAAGGTTAACATTTATTCTATTTTACTTGTGTACTTTTTAATGGTTTCAGTTTTAGTTAATGATAACAACTCTGATCCCCAAACCTGATCACTAGTTACTACTGAAAATAATAACAGCATGTGGAAAATAGTTCACCCTCCAACATCAAATCTTGCACAAAACATTACATGCACCACTTTAAAAAACGCGAACATGAGTGTCACCTTATGTGCTACATCTCTTTTTCAGATGTGTCAAGGTTATTTTTAAATTCATTTCAGAAGCAATCACCCACAGGAAATATCTGCTGAGCGAATTGTAAAAATTCAATAACTGCGGGATGAAAGAGGTAACTGATGAAAAATGACAAACAATAAACTAATTAACATGTAGCTATTTAAAAACAGCATCTTAAATTACAAATTGCGCTATAGCAGACTGCGTGACTGACAACATGAACGCATTGCTCTGGTGCTTTTCCTCAGCTTTTGTTGAAATGGTAGGTTGTCATAATTCCCATACATTATAAAATTATGCTTTGTATTAATGAGCCCATTTCAGGAAATCTATGTCAAGAAGTACAGCACGCCTACATACGGCTTTGTTGTATGAGCAAGTAGTGTTCAGTATTGTGCACACTTCAAATGACCATTTGCTAGTTAACTAGATAAAAGACAATGTTATATACAATATCCATTTCTTCCTAGTGTGTAGGGATCATATGCACTGAAAAAAAGTGTAGAAACAATTTTGAATCAGAAATTGCTAGTAAATATCAAAACTACAAAGAAACAGCAAGCAACACATGAAATTAAATATAAATTCATGTGAAATTTTGAAGTAGAAAAGAAAAGTATTTTCTTCTAAAATGTACTAATCTTCTTTTTTTAACTTCACAAATCTTTTTACAGTGCAGTTCAATCGTTGAGCTTCTTTCACTAAGCATGCATATTTCACACAAAATAGCAGAGTTTATTAAAGGGGTCATGAACTGGCTTTTTTCAAATTTTATACTGTTCACTAATGGTCCACTTATAACATAAAAAATATGTTTACATAAAACAAAAATGAGAAGTACTACACTTTTTTTAGCCCTGTTTTTGACCACTCTCATCTGAGCGCTCCATTCGGATAGGCATGGCTCATTCTAGACTCAGAAGTAAACACCCACTGCTATGATTGGCTACCAGCTTTGCATTTCAACACCCCATCATTATGCATCTGGAATTGTTTTGAAAACATTCTGATGTTGAAAAATGGCACCTATAAAATTCAGTCTGTTTGAATCTGATCCTAAATCAGAAGACAATGAACCTGCACTTCAAACGCCAAAGATAATACAGTAATGAATTATTTGTATTTATATTTATTCCTTATGTATTTGTGAGGCAGTTAGCCTATTACATTAGTGTGTTTAACCAAAAATGCTACTGAAAGTGGTTTATGTCGTTATGTTGTTAAAATGTATGCATATAAGTTTTATATTTAATTGGTTATGGCAAATACAGTTTAGATACTTGTAGTTACTACAGCTATAGCTGACAAAGAATAGATTACGCTGTTTCATATAAACAATATAAAATTCTGCATATCTGTTTAACTGCCTGCTTCCTTCATTCATGTACACTGCTTTGATTTAGGGTTAAAACATATAAATGCTCAGTATCAATCTATCTATAACAGACAAAGCAAGCATGAAAAAAACACTATTACTCACACTTGTGTCTTGTGACATTATACTGTTGGATTATATACAGTATAATATATATAGTTTGCATTGCCTTCCCAACATTAGGAAAGAGTGAATTCGTTTTTAAAAGCCCCAGACCACGTCAATAAGAACTTGGTCCTTTGTTCACTTCATTTTACTGTAGATTCGTTCACAAACAAAGCACAATTTGACAGGATTTTCAGAAAAATTGAAGTTAAAGTCGATGTTGTGCCGACTATATTGGATCCGACAGTCATGTTGCACCACACAAGCATGAGTAACTGTTTTTATTACATGGTCACTACTGCTTTGTTTGTTATTACAGATCATTTAAAATGTACTGCGTATTTATGTGTTTTTAACCTAAATTATAGCAGCGTCCTATGAAGTATGTAGACTGTCAAACATACACAATTGTTAGCCAATCATTGCAGTGGGCGTTTACTTCTGAGTCTACAATCCGCCACACCTATTCAAACAGAGCTTTCTGAAGAGGAGGGTCAAAACAGAACAGAGAATAGCCTATTAGCTACTTCTAAATTATATACATATATATTTTTTTTATGTAAAAACCTTGATAACATTATAAGTGGACCACGCGGTACAAAAAAGGCAGTTCACGACCGCTTTAATCTCTGAAAATCTTTTGTCGAACTGTGTCTTGTTTAAAAACGAATCCACGGTAAAATTAAGCGAACAAATGACCAGGTTGTTTATCTAAAAAATTATTTTTCCGATGCTAGGATCAGTGATATAACGTAGGCGTTGATCTGATCCTGCAGAGGCGGGACTTCGCTGCACTATGATGTCATAATGTGACACATGAGTCATTTTAGCAGCTTGGCTACAATATAAGCTGATTTTAGACTAACTAAAGTTTTGAGTTCTAAAACTTAGAGAATGTTTTTATAGTACAATGATGATGTCAACAGATCAAGGATAATTAGATTTCTCAAATCATGACCACTTTAAAGGGGTAGTTGACTGTTTTTTTTCTAGGCTTGATTGTGTTTATGGGGTGCAGTCTAACATGTGTTAATGCTTCGTTTGTTAAAAAATTGCATTACTTTTCACATAATTGACCTTTATTCCACACCTCTCTGTCCCTTCTCCTCTGAATGTGCTGATCATTTCCTGCTTTTATGAAGCCCCTGCCTCAGAAATACACGATGGGCTCTGATTGGTTAGCTGGCCCAGTGTGTTGTGATTGGCTAAACTGCCTAGTGAGAGTCTAAATGTCCCGCCCCTCAGTTCAGCGGCATGGGCTCCGGTTGTATTGTAAACAATGGCGTCGGCTATTGTGCTTATCAGTTTGAGCCCGATTGAGAAGCAGAGGATTTTAGTGAAGAGGATCCCGCAGAACCTGTGCAAGCACGGCTTTTAATGGTAGGCCTAAGATTTGTGTTTGTTGTTGTCTCATACTTTTAGATACGCTGTTATTTGTAAATGCTACTGATTCTGTAGCAGGGCGACGCGAGGAACAGGATGAATACTGCTGCTTTAGAACATTGATTTTGAAACTTGTGAATCCATCAGAATCGTTAGAAGACAGAATCGCGATTCATATATGAATGGATTTTTACGTGCACCTCTGGTTTTCTCTTCCTCTTCTCTAAAGCAGTGCAGCATGGCCTCGCCCCCTTTGCTGCGTGTTCCCGGAGGCGGGGTTTATGTCAAATTCTGGGTTCTTGACGTAACGGACCTGGGAAGTAACTCGTTGTAGTCCCTTACCAGTCGTTTTTGTAGGCATTAAACTGCCAGAATTTTAAAAGACGATATCTCCGTTTGCATTGAACTTTCAGCTTCGTAACTTTGCAGATATTGTTTATGCTCAAACAGCAACATTACACACTAACTAACATTAAAAAAGTGAAATCGCAATCAACCACCCCTTTAAGTTTGGTCATTAACCTGTCAGTCAGAAAACCCCAGACAAAGTAGGTGCTTCTTGGTTAAAATTAGCTCACATTTAGGTAGACTGTTAGACTTCATGCTAATAGTCAAAAGTTCAGCCATCCAATAGCAGATTGACGATTTTTAAAAATTCTTGACTGTATGGTAACATAAAAGGTACAATTTCCAAACCCAATAATTTCTAAATCGTTCCCTTGTGTGAGGTGTTATTCCAATCTCCAGCGTCTCTTCAATTAACACATCTTGGACAGAGAGCGTCAGCTAATTTACAAGTAAAATCTCAAAACATATTCATAAAGCAGAACATTTCACAGAGGAAGAAAACGGCAAGATTTGGGGAATCAAGTAATTCACTGCGGAGCTTTGAATTCTGATTAAAAATTGAAGAGTTTCCAAAGCAAACCAATTAGGTAGAGCTCGAAAGTACTTACAAATTGCTTGTTAACACTATTATGCAAAGCCAGTAGAGTATATATTAAAATGCTTTATGGTGCTTTATGGTGCACAGAAAAATTTAATCTGGATTAAAACTTTAGGGGCATAACACAACCTAAATATATTTACTATTAATGTCTATGCAATACTAAACTTCCCCAGCAAACCTGGTTGCATTCATCTGTAACCTCAGAAGCAACGATGGACAACGGACACCTGTCAAGATAACCTATACACTTTAGTATTGTCTGTTAGCCATTAAAACAGGATTTGAGTTGGGGAACAATTTTTCCTAAAAGTTTGGAAAGAAAATAAAAAAGTAGTTCTCACATTCTCCCAAGTTCCTGTCAGAGCATAAAGTTATGTACAGTATGAAAACATTTTATTAAAATAAAAATACATTTAACACAAAAACACGGCAGTTAGCCATTAAAACAGGATTTGAGTTGGGGAACAATTTTTCCTAAAAGTTTGGAAAGAAAATAAAAAAGTAGTTCTCACATTCTCCCAAGTTCCTGTCAGAGCATAAAGTTATGTACAGTATGAAAACATTTTATTAAAATAAAAATACATTTAACACAAAAACCCGGCCCGCACGACTTGCCCTATAGTTTTTTTTTTTTTTTTCAAACATCAATTTCCAGACCTCACTATGGGTTGATGTTTGAGAGCGTGATTAGATAAGATTCTACATTGTTCAGTGAACACTCAAACAAACCAATTAAGAAGATGGGTTTACTGCCGCTGTAACAATACCAGAAATCCCTTGACACCCAATTAGAGAAGGGTTTCTCATGCCCTCAGACGTCAACCAGGTCCAAAAAGCTAAGTTGAAACAATTGCAGGATCCCATCATGGCTAGAAAAGAAACTACACTCGAAGTCAGCATGAATTTCTTAATGCATCTCACTCTGCATTTTTTAACATTGCACATTATTGCATTGGTTGACTGATTGATTGGTTTAATCAAAATGCAATAATCATTTATTTATTTATTTCTGCATTTATTTGTTTATTTACACTGTAAAAATGATTTTTAAAATAGTAAATAAAAAGCTCTATTTTATATAATTTATTTATATTTGCTTTCAAAAATTCATGTTTGATTCAATATTACTTGCTGTTGTTTGTGAAGTTTACTAACAGTTACAAAAAGAAAATTGTTTTTACTTTTTTTGTGTGTGTGTACTTGATTGTTTATTTCAGGCTTAATGCTGCCAAGGCATTTCATGATCAATTTTAGGAAAATAAAAACTATCCCACATGACTAGAGGCTTAGTTTGGGAATATGGGGATAGCTGTCATGCTTCACTGATCATGCAATTTGATCTTGCATTGATGTGGGTGAAGAACATTTTGTTGAGCTACTGTAGGAAATGAAACTAGCACACAGGGCTGCATCATTTTGTTGTGACCTTGTAGTTCACTCGAGTGCTGTGACCTGTTGTATCATAGCATTCATGTGAGTGATGGGAGTTCAAATCTGGTTCATTTCCCTTCATTTCCTGCTCTCTCCATCTGTCATCTCTATTGAAGTGATATGACTGCCATAATCAGGGCCGGCGCTAGCTATAGGCAGAGCAGGCGATTGCCTAGGGCTTTGAGGAGGGGCCTCCATAACCGTAGCATCCCCCTATATGCCAGTCCACAAGTCAAGACGGGCAGAAATACTAGCCTCATTTTTTATTGGATATAGTTGAATAGTCACTCATCTGCAATTAAATCAATTCATGTTGCATTTTCAAAGTGGGTCCCACCTTCTGGATGTTTGCGTAACGAACGCATTCATCAGCTGTTGAGAAGTGTGCGATGCAAATGGCTAAATAGGCACACAAACAAGTCCAGCTCCCAATGCAGGTGTGTGAGTTGTCGTCATCTATTTTAGAGTGATTTGTCTTTGCGCGTACAGTGAATGACGTCGCGTTCGGGAGCTGACTAGCAAAATAACTACAAAAGTAAAAGCAGATAAGTTTGTATTCAAAGTTAAAAAGCAAACACACTAGAAGATTTTATAATGTTTCAAATAAAGGATCTCAGATGTGTGTATCTTCTAAATTCTGATGATGATACTACCTTACTGCTTATAATTTCAGTTTTAACTAACTAGAATTGTTTTTTTTCTGCTTAGTAGTCTTCCTCTTCCACTTGATTTGTGTGTTTGTGTGTGTGTGTATATACAGTATATATATATATATATATAACATAAAAAAAAAAAATCTGAAATCAGGAAGGGGGCCAACACTTTTTCACACCACTGTATGTTCATCTACTAAAGTGGTATTCTGGAACTGTGAATAAATTGAATAAAACAGCAAAATAATAACAACAACAACAACAACATCTTCATCAAACCAACAATAGATTACCTTAGATAAAGTTTGATTAATATGTACATACATTACCAGTCAAAAGTTTGGACCCATTACTATTTTTTGGGTTTTTGAGATACATTTCTTATGAAAAATTTAAGGGGGTCTGAATACTTTCCATACCCACTGTATATGGCATTCCCATTGGCTCAAATAGCAAAAGGAAATCTCCATGATAATGTTTCAATGACGTTCAAAAAAAAAAAGAAAAAAGAGAGAGAGACTGATAATGACAGTCAGAAGAGAGATCGACGTTAAATTTACCATCACTCCCATAGACGTAGTACTAGCAACACACTTGCATTAGCGTTAATTCGTTTTTTTTGTAATTTGATGCAGTTAATATGATAAAAAAATATAGTGTTATAAATGTACATACATTAAAAAAAACTAAAACGAAAATTTGAAAAACTTTGGAGGATTTATGATGATCATCAGACCGTTGAAACGTGTCATCACAGTCTTGTGAAAAGGGTCCATAAAGATAAAATAATGACAAGGATTTTTATCTTCTCCCACTTTGGCCTAAAGGTCTGCCATTCTTTTTTATTTTGTTGAGGTGTAGGAGGTGTTCTGTTTCTGCACTCTTCCATTTTTAACAAATAAAGAAAAAAAATAGCTTGTACAATACAGATTGTTTTGTTTGAAACTATTTATGTGATGGTTTGTATTTCTTATGCTCTTTGGAACATCATGTCACAATCGCTACTGTGTGGAGCACGGAGCGAGGAGACATGGAGTAAACTTCAAACAAAGAGACTTTAATTAACATCCAACGGAAATATGAACATTCAATACCAGACGCTAGACTTGGTAACACACAGGGTTTAAATAATGGGACTAATGACGGGAATCACGAGACACACCTGGAACTCAATAAACAATTAACAAGGGAAAACTAGGTCAGGGCAGGCACATGGAGAGGGAAAAACACACAGAATGAGTCCAGGGGCGTGACAACTTTCTCTGGGTTAGACATGGGAACAGGAATTTTCTCGGGGCTAAACTCAGGGACTGGAGCCCTCTCTGGGCTAAACTCGGGGACTGGAACACTCTCTGGGCTAAACTCGGGGACTGGGTCTCTCTCTATGCTGGACTGGGAAATGGGAGCCCACTCAGGGCTGGACTGGAGCAGTGGGGACGAAGGAAAGAGGAGAGGGGGCATGTCGGCTTCCAGCTTAGTTTCCCAGTCTATAAAGTCCCCCTCGAAGTCCAGCAGTCCCAGATGTATAATCAGCTAACCCTCAGCCGCAGTGCAGTGGGCAGAGCTCCATTCCGCGCTCTCTCTGTGGCGGGCTCTGTTGCCGGTTCTCGCACCTTGACTGACTTCACTAGCAAATCCTGTTCCGCAGCGATCCATTGCTCTGTCGCTGCATGCGGCAATGGCTGTTCGGCCGCGGCGAGCTCGGGCATGCGCACCACGCAGCGGGGAGATGGTGGGCTGGGCACTGGGTCAGGAGTGGATCCGGTGAGATCATTCATGGGGCAGATGGTGAATGGCGATCCATTTCTCGCCAGAATCCACTCCACGAAGGCGGCAAAATCCGCTCGAGGACCATCCTCGGACGACGGCGCTCTGCGTGCGTTGTTCAGGCTGGCATCATAGAGCTATCTTCCGGATAGGTGGCCAAAAACAATCTGGTATGGCCCTCGAGTGATCTTTCCCCCTGCTCCATCAGAAGGAGGAGGTATTCAGGGCGGGCGAGGGGATCCATGAGGGAACACTACGGAAACAAAAAACACTGTGGAAAAAAATGAAAACAAAAACGGAGGGAACACACGGAGGTAACTCTTTATGGTCTGGTATTCTGTCATGATGCCACTACTGTGAGGAGCACGGAACGAGGAGACGTGGAGTAAACTTCAAACAAAGAGACTTTATTTAACATCCAACGGAACTAGGAACACACACGCTTAGCGGGGTAATACAAACATTCAATACCAGACGCTAGACTTGGAAACACACAGCTTAAATAATGGGCCTAATGACGGGAATCACGAGACACACCTGGAACTCAATAAACAATTAACAAGAGAAAACTAGGCTCTCTGGGCTAAACTCGGGGACTGGAACACTCTCTGGGCTAAACTCGGGGACTGGGTCTCTCTCTATGCTGGACTGGGAAATGGGAGCCCACTCAGGGCTGGACTGGAGCAGTGGGGACGAAGGAAAGAGGAGAGGGGGCATGTCGGCTTCCAGCTTAGTTTCCCAGTCTATAAAGTCCCCCTCGAAGTCCAGCAGTCCCAGATGTATAATCAGCTAACCCTCAGCCGCAGTGCAGTGGGCAGAGCTCCATTCCGCGCTCTCTCTGTGGCGGGCTCTGTTGCCGGTTCTCGCACCTTGACTGACTTCACTAGCAAATCCTGTTCCGCAGCGATCCATTGCTCTGTCGCTGCATGCGGCAATGGCTGTTCGGCCGCGGCGAGCTCGGGCATGCGCACCACGCAGCGGGGAGATGGTGGGCTGGGTACTGGGTCAGGAGTGGATCCGGTGAGATCATTCATGGGGCAGATGGTGAATGGCGATCCATTTCTCGCCAGAATCCACTCCACGAAGGCGGCAAAATCCGCTCGAGGACCATCCTCGGACGACGGCGCTCTGCGTGCGTTGTTCAGGCTGGCATCATAGAGCTATCTTCCGGATAGGTGGCCAAAAACAATCTGGTATGGCCCTCGAGTGATCTTTCCCCCTGCTCCATCAGAAGGAGGAGGTATTCAGGGCGGGCGAGGGGATCCATGAGGGAACACTACGGAAACAAAAAACACTGTGGAAAAAAATGAAAACAAAAACGGAGGGAACACACGGAGGTAACTCTTTATGGTCTGGTATTCTGTCATGATGCCACTACTGTGAGGAGCACGGAATGAGGAGACGTGGAGTAAACTTCAAACAAAGAGACTTTATTTAACATCCAACGGAACTAGGAACACACACGCTTAGCGGGGTAATACAAACATTCAATACCAGACGCTAGACTTGGAAACACACAGCTTAAATAATGGGCCTAATGACGGGAATCACGAGACACACCTGGAACTCAATAAACAATTAACAAGAGAAAACTAGGTCAGGGCAGGCACATGGAGAGGAAAAAACACACAGGATTAGTCCAGGGGTGTGACACATCAATGTTTGTTTAAGTGATTAACTTTTTGGCCTGTGCTACAAAATGTTCAACCTCTGTAGCACCAGTGCTATGTGCAAAAAGGTTAACGCACAGCCCTGTATATATATATATATATATATATATATATATATATATATATATATGTGTGTGTGAAAAGGTTAACACACAGCTCTGTATATATATATATATATATATATATATATATATATATATATGTATGTGTGTGTGTGTGTCTGTACATATTATTTTTAAACAACTTCTTAAACAACAAATCCTGAAAAAAGTATCACAGGTTATAAAATAAACACTAAGCACTCTTTCTAACATTGATAATAAATCAGCATATTAGAATGATTTGTGTAGGATTATGTGACACTGAAGACAGGAGTAATGGCTGATGAAAATTCAGCTTTGATCACAGAAATATATTTTAAAATATAGAAACCATTATTTTAAATTGTAATATTTCACAATATTATTGTTTTTTGTCCTCTGTATTTTTGAGCAAATAAATCCAGGCTTGATGAGCATAAGATACTTTATTCAAAAACATTAAAAATAGTAATGTGATATAGTAATGGTAATGTAAAAATATGCAAAATTTAAAATTAAATGTTGTATAAACAAAAAGGTTAGGAATCATATTTGTTTCAAGTGCTTTTTATTGGGGGTGGGCGGCCTGCAACATTAATTTTGCCTAGGGCCTCCTAATGTCTAGAGCCGGCCCTGGCCATAATGGACAAAAACATTGAGCTTTATCACATGCTTTAATATGACTCATGCACTGTATACCTCTTCTGAAGCCATATGATAAATTAGTGACAAACAAAACATTAATCAAAATAATAATAAAAAAGAAAATAGTACGCAACAACCATTATGAAATAATCTTGCCTTTGAGTTTGTAATGCAAATTAAAATCAATGCAATTAAAAACAAATTAAGATGCTAATGGTTTAAGATTATTATTATGACTATTCACAATGTAATACAAATATCTGAGAGACTTAATAAATGTTGAATTAAAAATTTTCTATTTTTCTCACACACATGAAGGAGTTTTCACAAAAGTAGGTTATTGATCAAATATTAATCTTACACTTTCAAGTTCCTTGAGAGAGGAAATTAATGTCATAATTGAAATATGACCTGATTTTGTGTTTTTGTTTTCTCTAGGCACCACATGCCAGGACATTTAACATCACTCCAGAAAATATTTGAGATTAGGAACCATCTGTAATCGTGTATGTCATGATGCAGAATGAATGAAAACTATTGATAGAAGAACACAGTATAATGATTCCATGGCTCACACGGCTATTTTTTACAGGTCATAATGACTAATGTCCTCCTAAAAAAAGAAGCATTAAGCCATAACATTACCAAAACATCATCACAATATGCAGTTGTATAATATAGCATATCACTTTTTTTCCCTGCACCTTGATAAAAACAAAGCAAACAAACAAAAATCAATTCAAATATTAAATTATTTAATTAAATCAAAGATTGCATTTTTATTTCATTTTCTATTTTAATTTATTCCTCATTTGAACCAAAAAATGAAAGATTTAAAACAGCAAAAATGATATTATACAACATTAGTGTTGACTTTTTGGAGAAGCCAATTTCAAAGTCAATATACACACATTTCTAACAAGCATCAATTGAACATATTAAAACAAGTTGCTACATTGCTACATAACTTCAAACAACTAGAATTGGTGATGAATGATTTAATGCATAACTTTTTGTTATGTTTGAATGAATTAGTTGAGTGAATGATTTAATGATGCACTTATAAAAAGTGTCACGTTTTCGTACTTGAATGATTCAGTGTTTTGAATTAATCATCTGAGTGAATAATATCTCCCTCAAAAACAGAATCAATTTCTTTACATGCATTAATTGTATTCTAAACAAAACTTCAGAGCATCCATGCTAGAAAACTAGAAAACACCCCTTAGCAAGTCTGTCCTTAACTTACTTGTTCAGGACACATCTCACTCTGTATTTTCGCATTACTCCATGCCTATCCATCACTGAAACATACTAATATCTCAAAGCAATCCTCTCCATTGATTGCTTTGCAAATGTACAAAAAGCATAGCATAATCTCTACCAGTTGACAGATTTCTACAATGCACGGTGTATACTGTCATACCACAAACCTTGTTTGTATGGTATTAAAGTAATTAATTACCAGTCTGACTGCCTCACTAGTTTTATGAATTCCCCGTCTTACACACACACACTCTTTGAGGAATATCTCAAACAGCGACATTCGGCCGACCATCCTGCATTAATAGATAATCAACAGGATGAACCATCGCCATTACAGCTGTCAACAGTTCATTATAAACTCCATCTTCCTCTGGCCATTATCACATTGACTCAAGCTTGAAGGACAGTGGCAATCGCCACACTGGAAATATTGTGTAATCAGACATGCCCCGCTGCCGGGCTACAATATATGGGGGCAAGCCAAAGGCTTCCCTCTCGACACCACTTACAATAATGGATGTTATTGGGATTTGCAAAGACAGGAGAGAACATGCATTAAATAGTTGCGCCACCTTTGTGCAATAACCCGCATTATATTCACCAAAATCACTCTTTTTTTTCCCACCACAGAACAACATTTTTGAGTCAACTATGCCTTTAAGGCCATGATGCTTCCATCATTTGCTTTGGCTGGGTTAGTTAAACCATGTGGAGGGTTAATCACTGACTTACACAGATTCCAGAAATGGTTTAATCTCTAAGGGCGAATGAATCCATCCAAGATGATGCATCACTGGAAAACATGGATGCAGACATGTTTGTATAGATAGCCAGAAATAAGAAGGAGAGCGATAATCTTGGTTTACGTCTGCAAACTCAGACAACAGATGAGTTTAGGTTACCCGTCTGAGCATCTCTAATTAACGCCTGCATTTGTTAACAAAATATATAAATTGTGTGTTTTTCACATTCACTATCACTAGCAGTCATCACCAAAACAGGTAACAATTCTGTATATAAAAATGGGTAATTAAATATCTAAATATAATTGTACTTGTTAGTAAAAGCACTTGTAATTGAATCAAAAGCTGATACAAAGATATAGCTTCAGCAACTGATTGCAGTTATTACGGGCAGCAAAACTGAAAGCAGAGCAGCCATAACCAATTGTTGTTCCCCATTCAGAAGGTTGCATTTGGATAATATTGTTCATTTGTGGCAGAGTGTCAGTCAAGCAATATGACACGAGCAAAAGGGCTGTTGTTCCAGTGACAATTGTTGAGTGTGACGTTGCTTTTAAACAGCCAAAAGTTAATAAAAAGTTAATAGTGAGTAACTTACATTTACTGTAGATACAATGGCGCGAGTTAATTTGTGCCGCTATCGAAAATAATTCCAAACAAATCCAAAGCACACCAGTGTGCACTACCATGCAAGGCATGGTTGTGATGAATCAATGCTTCAAAGAATCACATTGAAGACAGTCAGCTCTTTTGATTTTGAATGAATCAAGGTATTTGAACAAATCAGTTGAGTAAATGGATTAATTATTCAGTTATAAAATTAGTCACTTGCTTTGTTCTCAATTTTTTTTTTTTTTTGGAAAATTCATATTAAAATATAAGTATAGATAATCAAGTAAACCTAAGTTGTTTCAGTCAAGTAAGTCATCATCGTGAAATACTAATAACAATAAAAGTTATTTTATAAAAATCAGTAAAGATTTAACAGCAAAAAGAAAAGTGTATGACCTGAAGGTAGTCATTTTTACAATTATGTTAAACTGACTTGCTAAAAAAAGAAAAGTATGAAAGATTAATCAGATGACAGAAGGCATGCGTGTACAAAAGTTGTTTTTTTTTAAAGCAAAGTTTTGATTATGGTAATAATTTAGTTTCCTTAGAAATTTGTGCATCAAATATAACATATGCTTTATTTAATCAAGACGTTCTAATCTAATGGGATCATGAACTTCAGGAGCCAGTGTGAAATGATCTACCAATGCGATCATACACATCAGAGGGTTAAATTAAAAAATATATATATACGAGCCTGAGATATGAAATAAATCCACCCCATCCCAACTGCCTGCTCTTTTAAACAGCGATGTTTATCACAGCAATTCCAGATCTACAACATTTTAGAGTGTGACAAGTCGAGAAAAACCTTGGCACTCAATCCTTTGCTTCCTCATCCAAAACAAATTTCCTCTCAGGTACTTAGCAGGCTTGGTGAAAAGTGAAGATGTTGGAGACATGTAGGGCTCCTCTGAGGATTGGGTGGTCCAGGAAGAGTCTGGTGGCCCGAGGGGGTGAGAGACATCTGAAGACATTAGCGCCTGTTGAGTGAACTTCGGCTTCCTCAAAGAGAAAATAGAAAGTCAAGATGAGTTCAGATTTGACGCAAGAGTCCCTCTAGGGAGGACAAACTTCTAGGGCAGAGTCATATTTTCGTAATGACTAACATCGATGTCCTTATCAAAGGTGAGGAGACGTGGTCTTGATTCTTTGGTGCAAATGCATTGTTGAGACCGAGGAAAAGTGGCAGGATGGAAAATTGAAGGTGATCAATAATGTAAGAAATATGAAGGGTAGGTGGGGGCAAAGTCTGGATGCATTCAGTGTTTCCTGGTAAGAAACTTTTAAAGACCCCCTGTGGTGAAAATCAAGTTTTTAACATTGTTTGCATGTCTGTCTGCTGTTTTCAATATGCTTTAAGGCGAATTCAGACAAAATAAAACAAATGTGCAAATTCATCAGTCAATACCACTGCCAAACATTTTCTCCTTATAAGGGACAGTTCACCCCAAAATGAAAATTCGTTCTTAACTTGTTCGAGATGTAGGTGACTTTTTTTTCTTCAGTGAAACAGTAAAGATTTTTAGCTGAAACCGTGGTCTTTGGTGATTCGTAAAATGCAAGTCAGCAACTGCCCATTTTTAAGAAAACAAAAAAGCATATCAACAAACACAAAATGAATACCCATGGCTCGTGATGATATATCGAGGTCTTATAAAGCGAAATGATCAGTCTGTGCAAGAAATTGAAGATTATTTACAACATTATTACCTGTAATCCAGAGCCTCAGTCAGAGCAGATCCTAAAAATACACAAGCTGCGAAGGCCCCCGTTGCTCTCAAAGATGATTTAATTTTAGTTTTGTTTTTGAATCTGGCCAGTGGTTATGAAAACATGAATGATAATTTCTTTTAACACGGTGCGCTGTCGCCCTTTCTACGTAAAAATCTGTCAAATCATGTAATGTGAATGTCGTACAGTCTTGCTCGAGACTAAAAAATGAGTTGAAAGCGTACCGAGCCGTGGAAGAGACACTGCTTCTCAAGCGCTTTCCGCGATTCGAGACAGAGTGAAACACGGACAAATGCATTTCATTAATTCGTTCATAACCACTCATACCTCACTCCACCAGTTCACCAAATCAAACTGAACCGTCAGAAACAGTTCGTGGCTCGAGCAGCACAGATCTGCAAGTTACTCAATCAAAGCTTTTCAGAGGGCCCTGACAGTCACTCTGACTCAAAATGAGCCAAAATACCAGCATACGTTATCTAATGATGCTGGGTTTTGCCAGCTCATTCAGTGCTCCAGCCACTGAACTAAGGAAACACTTCCGACTCAGACCAAAGACGGATAAGCCGCTGATACGCACATGCACGAATCGAACACTTGAATAAAGGGGCAAAATTACATTTTTGTGGTTTCTCATTGTTTATGTGAAAAGGTGAGCTGATGAAGACGTGTTTCACTTCATATGCTTTAGGAATGTCAAACATCCGTGTTTCATATCATTATTGTGTGCTTTAATTATATAATTGCATATATTTTATGTCATTGCTTAATTACTTGCTTAATTAAATCATTTAAATGAACTGTCTGAAAGAAACAGTTTGCTGAAAAGAATCAGACTTACCTGTTTTTCCTGAGGCTCTGGATTACAGGTAATAATTGAGTAAATAAAGTTTAGTTTCTTGCAGAGACCAATTGTTTCATTTCATAAGACCTGAATCATCACATATCTTTATTTTGTGTTCCTTGATGTAATGTAGTCAAGTCAAAGGCTTGGATATCAGTTACTGTTACATGTCCAGTGTTGTAGACAACGATACAAAAATGCATTTCCATTCCGATTCATGGACTTGTAAGCAAAGAAGCATAATTCACTCGTTCTCTTCTGAATCAGTTTCTGGTTAAAATATACACGGCTGAATTAATCCAATATTGTCACTTGCCATTGTGTAGCATTTACTACTTCAGTTAACAGAGTGAAAGTGGAGCAGGTTCAAGCTGGTGAGATTGAGTGGAGCATATTCAGCAATGAGATAATGGTGCAGAGCTATATTCAAGCCATTCTAAGTCATGAATAAACTGTTTTTACTGGGACAAACATTTCAGTGTGTCATTTTAATTATCAAAGATGAGTTTTAAGAAGATCTGTTGGCTTGTCAACACACCAGCAACCCAAACCAGCTATTCTGGTCTTTTCAGTGGGGAAGACATGGACAATAAATAGTTTTGCTTTCATGCGGCCATACTGGGGCTTTCAGCTCCCTTTGGTAACATCGTCAGAGCTCAGCCCACAACGATGAATCTTGGCCTTCAAACATGTCTCGATTAATGGACGTGGGGCTCATGTTCACAGTTTGTCTGCTTTGAGACCAATTATGCTGCTCCATGGGAGCACAGTGGCACTGACTTTTGGACAATGAGTTACTGTAGAGAGCCCAAAGCACTGTCATTGATGCATAATGAAATGTGTCATTCAAAATAAGTGCCATAATCACTAATTGTTGTTTCCAGGAGCGTGTTGCAAGCTTATCTTAATTAAAAAACACAGTACTTGTCATTAAAGTCCCGTAGGCAATGCATATGTCCTTAAAGTCAATCTTTAAAGTTGTTGTTTGAGAGGTGTACGATTCCAATCAGGATTTTAAAGTAGACTATATTTTTTACTGCTTTTCAGTGTCGGTACTTGACCACTTGACCTCCAATTAGTGGCTCATTTGGCGGTCTGCCACGGTTCTGTGATTGACACTCTCCCTAAAACTGCTGCTAAGCTCATTTGAGCAGAAACTGTAACTCCAGTGATACTCGCTTTTCACCCACAACCGCCGTAATCCCACAAAGTAAGTTGTTGTTTGAGAGGTGTACGATTCCAATCAGGATTTTAAAGTAGACTATATTTTTTACTGCTTTTCAGTGTCGGTACTTGACCACTTGACCTCCAATTAGTGGCTCATTTGGCGGTCTGCCACGGTTCTTTGATTGACACTCTCCCTAAAACTGCTGCTAAGCTCATTTGAGCAGAAACTGTAACTCCAGTGATACTCGCTTTTCACCCACAACCGCCGTAATCCCACAAAGTCCCATTTTAGGAAGGCTTCTTTATTCCCCGCCACATATGATCCCCTACCAAGAAGCAAATACTCTTTAAGGGCTATTGAGAAAACATGGCTCAAGTCGTGTTATTTATTTTTCTCCCCCTCTGCTATATATTGGAGCTTCGCTCTGTAATAGAATGGCTTTAATCCAAAACGTGTTTGGTAAACCAGTATGGAAAATCTTGTTCAGCAGATTAGCGAAGCAGCATCCGAAGAGGCCTCATTGCAGCTTATGACTGGTGGGAAGCTTTGCTGTGTGTGTGTGTGTGTGTGTGTGTGTGTGTGTGTGTGTGTGTGTGTGTGTGTGTGTGTGTGTGTGTGTGTGTGTGTGTGTTTACTGCAAGACTTCACATTTCTGAATCACACTGAATGAGCTGAAACCTTCTGTGTTGTGAATTTGGTGCTTCTGTACCGAGTTTTAATAATTATTTCATTTGTATGCTATGTTATATAGCAGTGGTTCATTAGCATATTTTACATTGGATAGCAAATGGTGACCCAATGCTGTAAAAAAAAATCATCATAAACATCATCCCCCCCCCCCCCCCCCTTATATATATATATATATATATACTGTATATAAGGGATGTGCATCTCATGACCGATACGATAAGCATCTTTATGCATAGCCAACGATTTGATACATTAAAGATACATATGAAGCAGCTAGCTACCAATGCGATGCGATTCACCCCTATTACGATGCAGTGCGATCCAATTTCAATTAGATTCGATTTAGCACAATGCGTTTCGATGCAATATGATTGTAAAATATGATCACTTTTAATGCCTCGAGGCCTGTTTCATAGTTAGCCAAATAAGCCAGGTTTATTAAAGTTAGTCTGACTCAATGCCAAATGATTTGGTTCCATAAAGCAAATTTAGCATAGGCCTAGATCAAGCTTAATCACTGTGGCAACTTATGCTGGGAAACTAACCTGGTCTAAAGCAGGCTAACTGTCAGGCTAAGCTAAGCTCCTCTACTGACCAACACGAACACAGTGATATTACCACTGTCTCACATGCTATTATTTAACGTTTTTTTTGTTGTTTTTTACAGTTTCTAGCCATGCAGCCTTTCTCTCTGGTTTTATTACAGCTGTACCTTTTATAGTTTGCAGAACAGATAGCAGAACATTAGGACATTACAATCTAAAATTGCTATTTAAAGCATTAAAATAACTAAATTAAAAGTTAAAATCACTGAATTGAAAATGAAAATAAATAATAAAGAAAATGACTACATTTTAACTGCTATAAGAAACACACATTCACTCATTTGAGCTCAGTAATTAGTAGCCTACTGTATAGCCTACTAGCTTACATTTGATTTACCTATTACAATAGTCCACTTACAGTTACTGCTATCATAAAAATACACTTTATATGTAGGTTTAAAATTTTACAAAAGACACATTTAATGTCCAAAAACAATTTTTTTTTGCAAAATGTATATTTTACTTATAATTATTGCTCTCCTATTGGATTGTGCTCCTTCTGTTTAAATTAACACGCATGCGCAGCAGTGACCGTTGCTCTCGCATGCCTCGCCCACTCCTGACAGCAAAATGGATATGTTTGCATGACTTTCTAATAGGGATACACCGGTACCGATACTGGCCTCCTGTACAAACGCTGATACCTCACAGCATGTGATAAGCGCCATATTCAAACAAAGAAACACTGACAACAGACAGCAGAAAGAAGTTATGGATGTCTACTACGAAGAATATTGAGTTCTTGTCATATATTTTATTACCATTTTCTGAACTATAGCGAATAAACTGTGATAATGTGAGAAATGTTGAATGTGTCTGAATAAATTTTGGTTTGACTGTATCTATTTGATAAATTAAGTTAACCAACTAACATTAAACATACTGTGACGAGAGGGGCGGAAACAATGCACAAGTTACTTAACGGTAGAGAGAGAGAGAGCGAGAGAGAGAGAGCGAGCGCGAGCGCGCGCACTTCTGTTGTGTGATATTTGATGTTCGCTCACTTAGCACACGCATCATTTGAATTAAAATGAAATCGTAAAAATAAAACCATTTATAGGGGCATTCAATATAAACATCATTTATTTTCAACCTTAGGCAGCCTAAGTTCCCAGTTCTTGTCATATTTTATTACCATTTTCTGAACTATAGCGAATAAACTGTGATAATGTGAGAAATGTTGAATGTGTCTGAATAAATTTTGGTTTGACTGTATCTATTTGATAAATTAAGTTAACCAACTAACATTAAACATACTGTGACGAGAGGGGCGGAGCCGAGAGCCATGGGAACGGAGCGAGGCCGGTGGAGTAATTGCGAATGCGCGACACCGGTCTCGAGTCTCACGGAGGAGCTCCGGAAGGATACAAAGGAGGAGTGACGACAGGGAAAGACGAGAGAGGACCAGGCCTGGATTTTATTTTGTGTTTTGGTTTTGTTTGTGCGCGACAGTTGTCCGCGAGGGGCTGTCGCGCTGTTTTGAGTTTATTTTATTATTAAAGTTTGTTTAAATGTTCGCCGGTTCCCGCCTCCTTCTTCCCGACCTACAAACATTTGTTACACATACCTTTTTGGTTTCTGTACCCAATATTAAAAAAATTTACAAATGCAATAAAAATATCGGTATCAGTATCGGCAAGTACCAAAAATAAAAGTATCGGTATCGGGCGAGTACTGGAAAAAGTGGTGTCAGTGCATCCCTACTTTCTAACATTTACAGATGGAAAATATACCTGTGACATGTCAGTTATGCACTGAGGAAAACATAACGTCTCAAATGCATTAAACAGCACAGATATATTTGCTGTTTGCCATGGTGGATCGATTTGATCCATGATCGACATTAAGGTCTGCTTAAGAATAAGCGTGCACAAATTAGTGAGGCTGTGTGCATTTAATTTGTCGTTAATGGAACCGCTTTAGCCCCGATTGATTTGTTAGGTTATTTCAAGTCAGGTTTTGGACTTTAATCCCAGTTTTTCTTTAGGTCTCCGCGGTGTTGTGATGCGTCATATTCACGCAGCAGCACTGGTGATGAGAGAGCGCGCTTGAGAAACAATTTAGAGAGGAGAAATCAATCTACATATAAAATATTGGTCACATATTATTGGCCACTTTCTAAATAATAAAAGTATAGCGCATCCAGTAGTAATTATATATAAATAAATCAGTTTTTACCGATGCAAATATGTTAGACACGATGCATCGCTATATAAATGACAACTTGTAGCCGATGCACACTTTTTAAACCAATGCATCACATTCGCATCGTTAACTTTTTATGCCAATGCACCGAGCGAATCGGGGAATCTTCCCATCCCTAATAGATAGATAGATAGATAGATAGATAGATAGATAGATAGATAGCCTACATATACAACAAAACAGACAGGAAAAAAAGTTTGTCATATTTTACCTGGTAATACAGGCCTTTGTATTAGTGTCATAATCATGTTATCTTTCTATTTAAAATATTCTTTGGCAATTCATAAAAATTACCAGTGGACATGTTATCTAAGTGGTCATTTGATTCCTCATTGCTGCTATTCCTGGGAATGTGTTTTTGCAGTTCACTGGACCAGATTTATCTATTATTGTTGTTTTCATAAAGCAAGGTAAATTTAGGAGTGGTAAGAAAGTGTAATGCATTACTCAGTCTCCGTGACACCTGCAACCCAACAGTGTTAGTATTTCTCTTTTTTTCATCAGTAGAACGAGCAATCAATCAATATAGCTGGCATTATAAATGTGCAACTGAGCCGTTTCATTCACTGTCAGACTAAAGGAGCACATTGTTAGCATTGTTTCCTTCAGCAGTCTCGACTTATTGCCCTATACAGCTGGTGAAAATGTTGTTTCAGCCCCAGAGTCTTGCTGTGATTATATGAGAGACATTTGCTGTATTTAAACACATTTTGTTTATTTAAACACTACATTTTTGTATTTGTGCTAGATTGTCCATGCTGTTTACCAGAAAAACATTTGCTTATGAGGATGGTCAACTACATTATCTTTCAAATGAAACTGGTTGACCAAGTTTTGCTAGTTTAAATAGGCCTACAGGGGACAGTATCATCTAAAACACAACTTCTCCTAGTCTATTCAGCAGAGTTTGATTGCATAATTGATTCCCTTTCCCTTCACTTCCACATGTCTATTTTCCACATTGTATTATTTGGCTCAAAATCATGGAACATATGCATCATCAACTTGATTACCACCCTGAATACTAGTTACAACTGTGGTATCAGTAACAACACAAGAGAAGGCAGGGGAAAAGGAAATTACACATCACCATCAAGGGTTCAACTGCACACCTATTGTGAACTTTACCACATTAATTACACCCCAAGGTCCAACTTAACAAATTTTGTCACACTTTAATGGCCATGACTTTCTTACTGGTTATGAAATTTTATTTTGCCATATTTGTCTCCAAAATTTTGGGGGACTGTATAGATGTTTTTCTATTATTTGCAATAATAGAGTCAGTTATTGCATCCTAAGCTAGTATTTATCTCTCTGAGAAACTGCACCTGTCACATAAATGTGAAGACATCATGATTTGTTTCTAATATTTTCATTTTGGTGACATAATGGGATGCATATTTCATATAGGCATATTTTCATATTTCATTTTGGTTGAGTTCTGGAAATAAAAACATCATAGACATCCTATATGAACTCAATTTTCCACTGAGCTTTTTTGACATGTATTCTTTAGTAGTCTTTGATTCTTTGACAGAATCGAAGGTTTTGTACAAATTAAGCTTGGCAGTGTTTGTAGCATAATGTTTATTTCAAAGCTTATGATATTGATTGATTGATTGATTATTTTTTAAAAGCACTTACAATTAATTCTATAAAAAGTAAATATTTATTCGAACTGGAAAGCTGTTTAAATCATGTTTAGTTTTTATGTTGTTCCGTTCTCATGGCAAGAACGTTGTAAAATTGGACTTATACTTATAATATAACTTTACACACCGAAAACGTTAAAATCATTACAATTGTTAACATATATATTGTGCCTTCTTGTGGCTATAATACTGAAACAGTGAGTTTTTTTGTGTGTGTGTTTACAGATTGGCCCCATTTACCTCCATCGTAAGTACCTCACTGTTACATAGATGTTTGCTTTTTAAAGGAATAGTTCACACAAAAATGTAAATTTGCTGAAAAGGATGTGCAGTGGTGGCCAAACTTATTAGAACACTAGTATTTTTACCAGCTAAAAATGGTTTTAAGTCAGTTATTTCTATTTTTTGCTGTAGTGTGTAACTGTGGAAACATCTCCAAGATGCTTCAAGAAACCTCCCTGCAAAGCTACAGTACTGTTAAAAGTTTTAGGCACTTGTGTAAAAATGCTGTAAAATGAGGATGCTGTCAAAAATAATGTCATAGTTTTTGTTTATCAATTAACTTCTATTAACTAAATTAAATCAACATTTGGTTTGATCACCCTTTGCGTTTAAAGCAGCGTTTGCACTCGGTGGTGGTAGGTTTCTTGAAGCATCTTGGAGACGTTGCCACAGTTCTTCTGGATTTAGTCTGTCTCCATTTGTTCTGTACTAGTACTAATGTACTAAGTGTTCTAAAAATGTTGCTCACCACTGTAGATGTACAAAAAGATGTAGATGAGTTTATTAGAACAAATTTGGAGAAATGTAGCATTACATCACTTGTTCACAAATGAATACTCTGCAGTGAATGGGTGCCGTCAGATTGAGAGTCTAAACAACTGAACAAAACATCACAATAATCCACACCACTCCAGTCTATCAATTAACATCTCGTGAAGTAAAAATCTACATTGCTTTCAGCTAAAATTCAAGTCCATAATATTGCTTTATCCAGTGAAAAAGTCAATCAGAGTTGTCCTCTCAGCTCAAAATCCACCCACACATTTGTATCGAACAGTTTTGGGCTGTTTTTGCTTGTAAATGGTGCATGATCTATGCATATGTGTCTCCTAATTCAGATAAAATGACTTTTTCACTAGAGAAAGCAATATTATGGATAGAGGACTCTCGGTTTAAAGTAAAAAAAATGTCCTAATGATGGGTTTGTTTCTTACAAACATGCAGCTTCTCACTTCACAAGACATTAATTGATGGACTGGAGTGGTGTGGATTATTTATGGATTATTGTGATGTTTTTGTCAGCTGTTTGGACTCTCATTCTGATCCATTGGTGAGCAAGTGATGAAATGCTACATTTCTCCAAATCTATTCTGATGAAGAAACAAGCTCATCTTCATCTTGGGTGGCCTGAGGATGAGTTTTCAGCAAATTTTCAGTTTTGGATGAACTGTTCCTTTGAGAAAATATATATTTTTTGTGGTTATGTTACAAATGCTGCTGATAGAGCTGAACTAATACAGAAAATGTACTTCAATTGGAATGGTGTATTACAGTATGTTGCAGTTCTTCAGTTACTGACCAACTTATGTTCAAGCTCCCACGGGTGCAGAAAACAGCTTTCAGATTGTCCAAAGGACTGAACTCAGACTTCCAATGGACTCAGGTCTGCCATGTGAAAAGGCCCTTATAGTTTTAGAAACAGGTAGAGGTGATCTATAAGAAAAGAAGGTGATGCTATCATCAATCCACAGCCAGGATAGGGTTCCGTGCTTGCCAGCATGCACAGCGGGCAGTAATTCTCTCTGAGACATCTAGTGCCCTTCTGAAAAGTATTTAATTTTCTAAATCATACGTTGACTGCAGAGCGTAACCGTCTAGACCAGAATCTATTTTAATGGAAGCATTAGCTGTCCGCATGGCTGAGAAACCCTTATTAGTAGCGAGAGTCCAGCACACTTCTTAAGTCGTGAGTAACAAGCGGAGGCAGGAGAGCTTTGGACAAAGTTTCCAACAACTTTTAATTGACTAACAAAACGCACTGACGCTCCTTCCCAAGATTTCTCACCCTACTCCAAAGACAAAGCTCTAAATTCCAGGAAAAGCGCATGAAGAGTGAACGACTGGGCAAGAGAGAAAGACTAGATCATAACATCTAACCACGTCCAACAACAAGCAATCAGTTGGGAGTAGATTCGTGTCTATGGGCTCAGGGTTATGATCATTCCTCATGCTCTTTTCAGGTTTATTAGAGTAGGGTTGTGCAAACGCCCTCCAGAATCCCAATGAATCCTGATAAGCACATCACAGCATTTGATTTACTTCCTCATAACAGTTTCTATAGCAACCATTAAATGCCTCCACACTAGGGAATAGTTGATATTACTTCATTCCGTTGGAATCCTTCCCTTAGTTATCAAGAGCGCCTTTAACAGCACATTGTTTGCAGCGTCCATTATTGGAGGCTGCCGTTACTGTTTTTCTCGTAGTGATACTGATGCTCTTTTATGCTGAAATATAAAAAAGGTCACGGGTCTGCTTCCTCCTTTTGTTTCTGGCCAGCAAGGTTTTTGTTCCTTGATCTTTATTGATAAGTTAATTACCGCTTCAAAGATTAACAAATCTGCAGCACGCGATAAGGTTCTGGATCTAATAACACTTGGCAGATTTGTAAAGCTAATTAACTTTCCGGGAGTTTTACTGTACTGTGCTGGATCTGTAGTGCAGTGATGGGATCAGATTGTAATGTAGAGTCCAAAAGTCTGAGACTACATTTAAATTCTGGATTTATTATTATGATGATTGATGATGATGATGATGATGATGATGATGATGATGATGATGATGATGATGATCATCATCATCATCATCATCATCATCATCAATTATTTCAATGTTAAAAATCTAAATATAGGAAACTGATTATTCAATTCAATTAAATTCAAGTTTATTTAAACAGCGCTTTTCACGATACAAATCATTGCAAAGCAACTTTACAGCAAATTAAGTTTCTACAATATTTAGTGGTAGCTTTATCAGTGGTGACTGTCAGTTAATGTACATATGGCAGAAATGTACGGAAAAATCAATTAAAGACTTAATCAAACAGACGATGAACACTATCACATTGTTTGCAGCGTCCATTATTGGAGGCTGCCGTTACTGTTTTTCTCGTAGTGATACTGATGCTCTTTTATGCTGAAATATAAAAAAGGTCACGGGTCTGCTTCCTCCTTTTGTTTCTGGCCAGCAAGGTTTTTGTTCCTTGATCTTTATTGATAAGTTAATTACCGCTTCAAAGATTAACAAATCTGCAGCACGCGATAAGGTTCTGGATCTAATAACACTTGGCAGATTTGTAAAGCTAATTAACTTTCCGGGAGTTTTACTGTACTGTGCTGGATCTGTAGTGCAGTGATGGGATCAGATTGTAATGTAGAGTCCAAAAGTCTGAGACTACATTTAAATTCTGGATTTATTATTATGATGATTGATGATGATGATGATGATGATGATGATGATGATGATGATGATGATGATGATCATCATCATCATCATCATCAATTATTTCAATGTTAAAAATCTAAATATAGGAAACTGATTATTCAATTCAATTAAATTCAAGTTTATTTAAACAGCGCTTTTCACGATACAAATCATTGCAAAGCAACTTTACAGCAAATTAAGTTTCTACAATATTTAGTGGTAGCTTATCAGTGGTGACTGTCAGTTAATGTACATATGGCAGAAATGTACGGAAAAATCAATTAAAGACTTAATCAAACAGACGATGAACACTATTAACAGCAATTATTATATGATGCAATCAAACTTATAGCAAAATGTGGTCGTTCTGTATGTTGTTTCAGGGCTGGCATCATCTGAGGTCCTCTGAGAGGTTGGCATCATTGTTATGTAAAATTCTTATGTACACTTTATTAAATGGTATTTGTTCAGGTTTTCTCAGGTTTTTAAAAGACAGTTTCATATTTGTTCTGTTTATGTTGATAAATATATGTTTGACACATTTAAACTAATATACAGTATTGTTACAAAGTTTGGGGTTCGTAGTTCTTTTGTTATGTTTTTGAGAGAAGTCTCTTATGCTTACAAGGCTGAATTTATTTGATAAAAACTAAGTGTCACATGATCCTTCAGAAATCATTCTAATATGCTGATTTGCTGCTCAACAAACATTCTATCATCAATGTTAAAAAACAGCATTTATTTGAAATAGAAAGCTTTTAGCTGTCGCCTTTGATCAATTTAATGCATCCTTCCTGAATAAAAGTATTAATTTATTTTACAAATAAATACAAATAAAATAAATCTGCTGGATGAGAAATCATACATTTCTAAAAATATGTGAACATAATTTAACTATTAGTTGTTAGTTACGATGAAATGATCTCAAATAATGTATTCAAATGCATGGTTAGTATTTGATCAATTCCAAATTTTACACAATTATCATAAATGAAAATGCTGTTCTAATCAACAAAAAAATATATGCTATTTTAGCCATAATGCATTATTAATGTATGAATGATGAAATGTTGACTAATTTTAATTTAAACAATAAACTTAAGGAAGAGAAAGAAAGAAAGAAAGAAAGAAAGAAAGAAAGAAAGAAAGAAAGAAAGAAAAATATGATCATGTAATGAAAACCTTGTACGAAATAACAAAAACCTCATGTTTGCTACTGGTGTCAGGTTTTGGAAACCCACTATTTGTAGTTTGATTATCATTTCATAGATCATGATATTAGCATGTTACTCCAAGGTTGTATTACCATCATGCCACGATACTAAGCCACATGAAAGCATTTTGTAAAGAGCCACACGTTCTAGAATACTCTATCTCACACATCGCATATTTTCGAACGCTCGACATACTCGATGGAGTCCTGACACATCCTCCCCTGGCTATTTTACATTTTATTTGGGTATTAAGGCAGATGAAATATGCTAACTGGACTAAGACTCCCTCCCTATTGGGATGCGTCTCCACCTACTACTGTGTTTAATGGGCTCGCTCCCTGACACACTGTTAAGCGCCCTGCATAATGTCACACCTGCGGGCATAACAGAAGCACAGACTTACTCCATTATCGCTGGCAGGTGGAATACCATATCTGCAGGAATTTGTTAGAGCTGCGCGCTAACGCTTGACTTCACGGGCTGATGTGAATGGGATTGAAACACGTTTCAAGGTTAGCTTTAAAGAATAATGATGAGTCAAGTTTAGACTGAAACATTTAAGAGGTATGGAGTGTGAGGAGATATTAAACGGCGCATCGTGCACTTTTGTTCTTTATTACTTTTGAGACTAATATGCGTCAGAGCTGGTTGTATCACATAAAGTTTATTTTCAGTGTCAGAAGCGGTGAGATATTGAAGAAATGTTGGTAGGAGCATCAGTGGATTGAAATGAGGCATGTATGTAAGTGGCGTTTATGCACTCAGTTTGATGAGTCTGTTATTTATTGTATAAGTCGCTCTATACACTACATCACAACAGATCACAATCCATGTGATGCGCTTTAGTCTTCGGTTCCCTTTAGCGTCACACAGTTTGTAGCCAAGTTAGAATTGAATGACAGTGCCGTGACCCCTGACTTTATGTAGCCATAGTTGAACAATGGCAAGTGTAGCAAGTACAGAATATATGGGTGTATATGTATGTGGATATATAATATAATATAATATAATATAATAATAAATTCTATAAACATTTTGCTATTTAATTTGTTATTATTTAATATATATATTTTTTTTTTAAACTTGCTATGTGTACTGCATTAGACTGTCTGGGACTCACAGCACTTATATATTTTTTATCTTTTGTTGGTTTGATTGCTTCTATTGTCGTCTTTTTTTGTATAAAAGCATCTGCTAAATGATTACATGTAAATGTAAATTTAAATGTAACTGTGTGTATCTTGCTAGTATAGATTGAATTAATCAAGACTAGAATTTTTAATGACTACAGTAAAAAATTGTATTGTGTAACACAACACATTATTATATTATATTATATTATATTATATTATATTATATTATATTATATTATATTATATTATATTAATAGATCCATGTGTAAACTGTCTGTAGCAACTGAGTTTAAGATGTAAAGTACCACATTTTTGAATATTATAAAGAAAACTGACAAGAATGATTTAAGTAATTTGTCAAAACAGATACATAAATATACATTAACAAAATTATTTGATCCTAGAATTTCAATGACTACAGTAATAACATTATATTATATTTATTGTATAACAAAATATAATATAATGATATTATATTATATTATATTGCAATTTAAAGCCATGTTTTACTGTTATTTAATATACACTGAATTTATGAAGACTTAAATTTTAGGACAATGACTACAGAAAAACATCATATTGTGTAATATAATAGCACATTATATCATTATATTATATTATTAATAGATCATCATGTAATTTTTCTGTAGCAACCGAGTTTAAGATGTAAAATATCACATTTTGGAACATTATAAGTAAAATTACAGGTGGTTGAAGTAATTCATCAAAACATGCACATAAATATACATAAACAAAATCATTGTATTCTAGAATTTGAATTTTAAGCTGATGACTACAATACAAGCATACATATTTATTTATGATATATACATATAAAGCTCATTATGTTAAAAAGAAAATAATATAATGTAAAATAAACCTGTCTTTTTGGAACATTATAAACAGTTTTTCGGTCATTATACAAAATTATTTCATAATGTTGCATATAATACAGCATTAAACTCCATAGTTGCAACTGTTACTATAGTAAATCCATGGTAAAGTTTTTCAAGAAAATCCCACATTATATTAGAAAAGGCATCATCTGGTCTTTATGACAGTCCTTACAGAATTTGAGTTTATGTTAGCTGAACTAACCAACTAAAAATACACACCTGCGCCCTCATTTGAGCTAAAGAGTAACCTTTATGATAGAATTGTGTCATATTTTACTGGACTGCTAGCTTTAAAACCCATTTTAGAGACTTCACTCTTGCTTCATGTAGATTCGAGGTGCCCAGGGGATTCACCAAAACGGCTGCCAAATGGACTGACTTGCTTACTAAAAGGACTTTGTACCCAAAAGGCACTGCTCTCACTTTGCAGCTCTTACTAACTAGCTCTCAAGCTGAGCTACAAGAGAACATTAGGCTAATTTATGGAAATGGTTGGCTTGCTTTCCTTTTCCCCCCAAATTCATCTATTTTAGACCCTGTTAAATATCCTATTCTCACTTGACTGGTGTATATTTACATTTTGATTAATTTCTTTATTATTTTCCTCATAATGTTCCAAATTGCAGCACTTTTCACCTTGACCTCAATTGCTACTGACAATTTTACATCCGGATCTATTAACTCACCTTTACTGGTTAATTTCACCTTTGCTCATATTCCACAAGTCTTCATGCGTATAGATCAATCAAAATATCTCTGTGGCCTACACTAATTCTTTTCGGGTTGAATGGTGTCGGTCGTGGGACTCATGCCATGTGTAATAATATGCAGGGATGTTGAAGCTGTGTTCCAGCAGTGATGAATAACTCCAATCTATGAAACTCATGAAATATTTAGTAGAATGACACTCGCTGACCTCCGCTGGTGGAGTTAATTTCAAATGTAAAGTGGCCGCAGCAGCGTAATGGATGTGTCTCTCTGTAAGATTAGCCATCTGCTGCTCTGGTATCCTGCCAGCAGTTAAAACACACATAAATGGAAGGAGTAGCCAACCATTCGTGCCCACAACATTTGAAGAAGTGCACTAAACACCAACATCTGCTATTAAGTGTTCTGCTAGCTTAAACATATCACTTCAGAATCAACTCTAATATTAAAATATGATGATGGTGTCTTTTTAAATACATAAAAAAATATATATATATTTTATAGGTATACTGTACGTCTGTGAAAAAAGTATATATATATATATATATATATATATATATACAATATATACATAACATTTTTAAAATATTTAATATTTAAAATACACTATCATCATATTTTCATAGTATATTATATAAGTAATTGTTATGTTGTATCTCACAGATGTGGACTTTGTTTCTTGCAGTTCCGACAGATGTAAACTCACAATTATGAAAAAAGAAAAACTCAAAATTCTGATTTCACTTTTTTCATTTTTTTTTCACCACAGAATAAAAAATAAAAAAAGTATTTTTTTCCCTCATAGTTTTGACTTTAGTTCTCACAATTGCAAGTTTATATCTTGCAAGGTATAATCTTGCAATTCTGAAAAAAAAAAAAACTGAATTATGAAACTTAAAAGTATGCTAAATTATTTTTTATTCTGAAACAAGCTTCCATATATATAGGAGTATTTGTAATTTTCTATAGTCTGTAATTTTCATTAGTAAGATTTGTTTTTAATTAATATTTTTATTCAACAAGAATGCATTACATTTATTAAAAGTGATAGATATGTTACACAATATTTATATTTCATATCAATTCTCTTTTTTAAGCTTGCTATTCATCAGAATACAATATATCATAAAAATATTAAGCAGCACAACTGTTTATAATATTTACAATAATAAGTATTTCTTGAGCACCAAATAAGCATATTAGATGTTCAGCTTTGTCTTCAAAGGAATACCTTATATTTTAACATTTATTCAAATGGACAACAGTTATTTAAAAATTGTAATAGTATTTCACAATATTGCTATTTTTACTTTATTTTGATCAAATGAATGCAGCCTTGGTGAGCATAAGAGACTAAAAAAACATTTAATACAGTATAATAATATAGCATTTGATTCAAGATTTCAGAGCAATGGAGTTCATTAACAAATGGTTAAGAGCTCATTGGTGGGGGGAAAAAAACAAATAATAATTTGTTGGTAGTTCCTCTCACAAATATGTTGCATAAGACGTTGGTCTGTCTGTCAGAAGTTTACTTTTTTTGCAAAATGGAAAAGCCTCTCATTTCGTAGAATAGCTCTGAGGTCTTTTCAAACCCATTCACTGTCTCACTGACTTCATTATGTCTTTTTCTCTTTTCCTAGTATTGTGAACAAGCCTGCTGAACACTTCCCCAATTCAATGAAGAAAGGAAAATTAAGAAAGAACACTAACAAAAGGAAGCATTGTGTCTGAGATTTCCCTCTGGCTTTCAACATCAGGCCGGATTCCATTATATGGAGTAAATCCTTCCCTTTCCCTGTTGCAGACATATTGAACTGTCAGCCAATATCAAGAATAGATTTCTTGCTGAGATAGAGCCGATAATCAATTCTCATTCGGGATGCTGAATCACTCAGCAGGACTGGGCTGTTTCATCGTCAGATAAAAGCTCTCGGCTGAAGACCTTCTCAGTTTCAGATCATACCTCAGTGCTCCTATCTAAATGAGTGCTATAACTCAAACAGACGGTCTGGGAACAAACTTTGTATGAAGCTATATGGGTATTTTTGGCGTGTGTTTTGTATGCCTATAAAAAGCTCTCGAGAGGGCAGCTAGACAATTAATTAGCATCCAGGCTGCGCAACCTCTCTGAGTTTATTCTTTCCTATTACAACTATAATTGTATTGGACAGATAACCGCTGATATAACCGAATAGCCTTTAGCAATAACAACTGGTAATGCAGTGAGGTAATCGACAAAGCTTTATAGAACAGCAAGGGGTCACATGCTAATCCTAATTGCAAGAATCTGGCTCTTGGAGCGATTTGCATGCGTTCAAATATTCATTGAATTTATGCATAAGCATGCTAACAATTAACTGAGTGCTATGTGAGAGATGCTGGATTTGACAAAGCACACAGCTAGGGTTCGTGCGGTTCAGCAATGGCTTGATTAAAAATGTCATCAAATGTGGTCGGAATTATTTGAATTATCTTGGAGGGAATGTGCAAACGCTGAGATTCTTTCTTAAAATGTGATGATGCAGAACAGAGAGATCGAGGTCCCGAGGTTTTTTTTCATATAATGCCACTAAATTCACTTTAATAACTTTCTAACAGGCCCTAAAGAGATCGTGTTAGAGTTTTAGAAACAGGTAGCTGCATGGAAACTCTTTATATTGCTCGATTTTTGCAAATGTGAGAGATCTTGTCTGTGCAAGATACTACGGTAGTGTAGTTGTTCGCTACGGCAGGTTGCAAGGGTGTTTTGGACACGTTGCTATGCAGTTGCTACACCTTCCGGGTGCTTTTGCTAGGGTGTTCTAAGCACATTGCTATGTGGTTGCTAGAAGGGATGTATGCTACGACTAATTTCACTGCCGTTTGAATGTAAATTTGTAACCAACTCGACTGGTCTAAAAGTAAGCCTCATAAGACAGTCAAAAACATTGTTTGTATATGCAGTCCATTTGAAATACTTTAAAATATGCATCAACGTGTCAAATAATGCTAGATAATCCGAATATAATCCGAATTGATATTATAATAAAATAGATAAATAAAATATATAAAGGCCTCCTGTAGCGAATCCATGCGTTTTTGTAAGAAAAAATATCCATGTTTCAAATGTAATAAACACTTTTCTCTCACTTCCGATATCTGTCGTACGTGGAAGCCGTTCCGGCGGATGACGTAGGACGTCGCCATTGCGTGATTAGTGATGAACGCGGAGAGAGAACAAAACAAAATGCCGGTCATGAATTAGAAGTACAATCCGAGGTAGTGATGGGAAAAACAAACCATTTCGAAGCTTCGAATCAATTGAACCAATTGCTTCGCAAAATGATCGAAGAGCTCGAAACACCACATGCTGGTGACGCAAGCAGGTCAAAACTGTGTAAATGCAACAAAAACTCAGAAACAGCTTTTACAAACCCAATGAAAAATCTTAATTGAAAGTATAATATATTAAATTCAATCAAAATAATAAAATACTATTACAAATGACGTGTCTGTATAATAGGCCTGTGCGTCTTTAAAATAATTATTATTAATTTTTGTTATTTGGGCTTGTTTTGTTTGTTTTATGGAGAGCTTGTTTAAACAGGCCAGTAAGAGACTATTAACTACTACTATGACTATTAATTACACAAATGTCTAATTAAAAATGTCTACAAATTGATCAAACTGATCCGAGATCGTATAACCATAGACGCTGATGCAGTGGTTCGCCGCTGCGGGGCGATCTCAGTGAACTCGCATGATTCACAGGTTCACAGAGATCGCCCCCCTAAGGCGAATGATTGAAATTTCGAAACGTTTCGAAACAGTTATGACGTAACGAAGCCTCGTTTACAAAAATCACGTGACTTTGGCATTTTGATACGCGCTCCGAACCACTGTTTCGAAACAATTGATTTGCAAAGGTTTCGAAGCTTCATGAAGCAGTGTTTCAAAAGTGGCCATCACTAATCCGAGGATTTTTAAAGAAAAATGTCGGAGGATTTCGATATAAGCCAAGAGGAGACTGGTCTTCCTTTGCTAAAGTAAGGAAATATTTGCTTCCTTTGCTCCTGTAAACAAACTCGCGAGACTAGCATATATGAGAGGCGCGCACGCGACGCCTACGTCCTACGTCATCCGCCGGAACAGCTTCCACGTACGCCAGATACCGGAAGTGAGAGAAAAGTGTTTATTACGTTTGAAATATGGATATTTGTTTGGATATGGATACATGTTTCCTGTCACGAAAAAAAAAAATCTAATGCTGCAATAATTTTATCAACTGTGTAATTACTGGAATTGATAATCAAATTCACACATATTAGAGAGGATTCTGTAATGAGAACTAATGAAATAAAAATGCAGAAGCCGTCTCTATATATTCTACCAGTGTGTGAAGTTTTGGGTTTCATTCAGTTTAGGTATAAACACCCTGATTTTCCTGAGTTTTCCGAGGTGTGCTGACACCCGTACAGCTGCGTTCCCTGCGGTCCAAATGACTGGATTACCTCACGGTCGCAATAATCACCCTGCTACAATGGGACACCTGCCCGGCTTTACCAAAACACATCCTGCCAGACGCAACCCTGAACAATCAGCCTTTTGAAGTGCTGTCATAATCTTTTCCAAGTTAGCCGGCATGAGAGAACTTGTTTGTTTGAGCGTCAAGTTTTGCAGTGACTGATCGTCTATAAATAATGGGTTATGTATGATGGTATTGGCGAGTTAAAGGCTGTTACTCTTCGACGGACACTGTGGTGTTGTTGTTAGCATTGTTAGCGTGCTCAGTCACATGGTGAAAGGATCAGCTTTATCTCGAAACATTTGTTCGAATGTCTTTGCCAGGCAAATTTGAGGTTGCCAGAGCTTGACAGTCTACTGGCCGGAGCCCGGGAATTAGAGTGCAAGTCTGATAGCTCTGGTCCAGCGGGTGCGGGGCTGTGCAGAGACTGCCAGAAAAGAGCAGTCACATTATTGTCGAACCCCAAGTAGAAGATAGGATAAACTCTTGTTTGCACATTGTTGTTTGTGTATGACAATGGTATGTGATTTGGGATTTCATTTTAAGAAGATGAAGAAAATGAAAGCATCGGCGCTGAGAAATGAAGTGATTGTAAAAGTCTCCTGTTGCCTGATTAGAACACTACAAGTCACAAAAGTGTGAGGCAAATATCTTAGTCACTTTTTTGTATATGTACAGTATATGGCAGTCATTCAAAATATGGGTAACACTCCTCTTTATTAATATGGCAAAATGTCTTAGAGTTGTAGCCGTTTTGTGAGCTTGTACTGAACTCTTGCTGCATAGTCTTTAGAGAGGTGCATACTGGTATGATTTTTCTCCTTAAACAATATCACTAATATTTTATCTAAATTAATAATTTAGCACATTTGGCATGAGAAAAATCTTAACAGTCATATTTTAATGTAAAAATATTATTGCAAAGTCTTCCTTTGTAATTCAATTTCATCAAAATATGTCTCTGTTTGCAGTTGAGTCAAACTAGCCCGTGTCAGTTCGGGTAACTAGTCCATCTGAAAGGCAAGATGAAAACTTCAAAGTACAGCTTCCATTTTTCCCCCTGCTGACTCATCCCATCTCTTACAGGGCCTGTTATCCATGCACCAGATGACAAGCAGACTGCTCTGCAATTCATGAGGATGAGGATTTGATTTCACGTTTTGGCTTAGCCTCGACGCATCTTTTCTTTAAATCACATTTAATTTTTTGAACTTTACAAATAAACATCTTTATCTTTCATGACTTTTGGTTTGTGGAACACAATAATGATGTTGTTGATGGTTGCCAGAGTGATGCTAAAGTTAGTTTTTTGTTTTTTTTTTGTGAATTGCCAACACAACCTCATGGCAATTAGTTTTTAGGTTTTGATGAACCGGTGGCTGATTCATAGTGTTGGGGTGTAACTAGCTATATGCAATGCTGTTACGTAATTTAATTACAAAATAAAGGTAACTGTAAATGTAACTGCAATCTTTTAGTTACTGAAAAAAAATGTTGAATTCATTTACAGTTACTTATGAAAATGTGAACAATTACTAAGGGGGTTATATCAAGATAGTATATGCTAAATAATATTAATGTGTTACTAATTTGTAATATTACGTTTTTGTTGTGCATGATGCCTCCTGGCATTTAAGGGCAGGTATGTTTTATTATTTTTAAGATTAAGAGTTTTTCCCAAGGCATTATTAGATGCCAGTGTTTTCTGACATAGTTATGCAAAGATTTGAAGAGGTGTTAAAGATTTTGTGGTGGCTGTGCTTTAAAATTAAATTATTATAATCTTAAAGGGATAGTTCACCCAAAAATGAAAATGTGATGTTTATCTGCTTACCCCCAGGGCATCCAAGATGTAGGTGACTTTGTTTCTTCAGTAGAACACATATGATGATTTTTAACTCCAACCGTTGCAGTCTATCAGTCGTATAATGCATGGCAATGGTAACAAAATCTATGAGAGTAAAAAAAACATGCACAGACAAATCCAAATTAAACCCTGCAGCTCATGACGACACATTGATATCCTAAGACACAAAACGATCGGTTTGTGCCAGAAACCGAACAGTATTTATATATTTTTTTACCTCTAATACACCACTATGTCCAACTGTCTTTGGGCGCGCGCACGGCATCCGGTGCGTGAGGTGTGTACGCGCTCTGGCGTAGTTTACATTAATGGGTGTATTGATATCCAGCCGAAGAGCAATCAACCATAACTTCAGCCGAGCAGGCTCAGAAGTTGGGAATACGTTGAAAGTCACCACTCCCGAATGTGTTCGCGCGAGAGAACGTAATCTTTTAATTTTAAATCGGTTTGAACAGTCTGGATAAGTGCAAGCACCATTTTGATTAGCCGTCGTATCTATAATGACTGCGCACTGTGTAAACTATACGCGCGAGAGATCACTTCCGGCGCTTGCGTAAACGACACCAGAGCACGTACACACCTCACGCACCGGATGCCGGGCGCGCGCTCAAGGCAGTTGGACATAGTGCTCTATTAGAGGTAAAAAACTATATAAATACTGTTTGGTTTCTGGCACAAACCGATCGTTTCGTGTCTTAGGACATCAATGTGTCGTCACGAGCCGCAGGGTTTAATTTGGACTTGTCTGTGCATGTTTTTTTACTCTCATAGATTTTGTTACCATTACCATGCATTATACGACTGATAGACTGCAACGGCTGGACTTAAAAATCATCAAATGTGTTCTACTGAAGAAACAAAGCCACCTACATCTTGGATGCCTTGGGGGTAAGCTGATAAACATCACGTTTTCATTTTTGGGTGAAAGTCTAACAGTAATCAGTTTAAGGTTAACCCCATTTGCTTTAAATGTTTGAAAATGATCAACAGTTGAAAAATATTAATTAGAAATTTAGACAAGATAATATTGATATAGTAACATTACTTTAATAAAATAATTGAAATAGTTACACTACTTATTACATTTTAAATAGGATAACTTTTAATCTGTAACATATTACATTTCCAAAGTAACCTTCCCAGCACTGCTGATTCATTTTAATTTGTTTCACACATATTAAATATAATTTGTACGTTTTCATACAATTTGCTATCGAAGGTTAGGTTTAGGGATGGAAAATTGCATTTTGAATTATGCTAAATGTATATTTATGAAGATATTTTCCTCATGCTTTTGCACCTTGTAGTATTCAAACTAATCAGGCAACAGGAGACTTTTACGGTCACTTCATTTCCCAGTGCCTATCGTTTCCGAAATCCATACCGACCAAAAGTCGAAGCTGAATACTTTCAGCCTTCCATAGATTGACCTTTAGCATGTGTTCACAAGAAGCTCATCCACCACTGGATCTACCTTCATGATCCAACCTCTTAATTCACTGAGCTGGATCATCTAGCTGATATTCTGCCAGATGGGCTAATGGAAGCCCTGGATGTGATCAGTAATGCTGGTAAATGACAGCTCCTCTGGGCCTGGCAGCCTAATGCCTTGGCTTTAGTTTCTGCACTCTGTCCTCTCCAGCACTCTGGATGGCTTTCTGATGCTTCTATATCTGTGCGAGAAGACTTAGATGTGTCACACAATACACACAGCCCCCAATTTGTGGTAAATATCAAGGATGAATAGTGAATCCCTTCCCAGAATTCCCTCGTGGTGATGCAGGCGTAATCTCATGACTGCAGGGCTTGAATGCTTGGTCAAACCAGGATCTATAGAGGCAGTTGGGCAATACATTTGTGGCTCATATTGTAAGAACCCAGTCAAGGCTGGTTATTATATTGATGGCTATAGATTAGATAAGATACAGAATGTGAATACAGGTTCAATGTCAGATGCTATGAGCATAGAAGGTGGCCAGAGTCATGTGAACCACTTGAAGCTACTCATATAAACAGCTGTATACATAGAAGCATTTTTAGGCACCACAACAAAAAAAAGAGATGGTAATTGCAATTTTTTCTTCTTCTTCACAATTCTCTTTTTTTTCTTCACAATTTGGAAGATACATTTACACAACAATTGTACAAAAAATGTACGTTTTTGAACATTTTCACATACGTTCACAAGGATCTGCGAAAACAACTAAAAATGCTGTATTATGCAAGCCAGGCCAGTAGTTGGCGATGCCACTTTGTAAAGAAACACTACACACCCGTGCAGATACACATTTCTATAGACTGAATATGGATGTAATATGTATGCACATGACAACACAGTTTTCACAAATTTGGGGTTTTGTAGTTGTAGTACACAGAGATGATAACGGTGTCTTTGCAAAAAACAGTTTCATGAAAATGAACAGCCAAACCACTTAAACAGTTTTCTGTTTTTAGTTGAAAACATTTTTTTTCTTTCAAATCTGAGCGGGGAAAAAGCCAGAATTACAAAATATGAAAGTGATATGCAATTCTGAAAAGAAGAGTCAAAATTGGGGGATATTAACTCACTACAGCAAGGGGAAAAAAAACAAACAAAAAAAAAACAATTACTTCTTTATATACATAGTAATGGAAAACAAACAAACAATCAAATAAATAAATACAAATACTGAATAAATAAATAATACAAAATAATTAAAATAGAAATAAAATAATATGCTGAAAGTGTTTTTGGAAAATCTTCTTGTATAAGCAACTATATACAATTATATAAGTATTTGTATTGTGAATTGTGAGATAAAATGTCACAATTACCTATTTTATATATAGGTTTTATTCTGGGGTGGTATATATTCCTACAGTAATGTAACAGTAATGAGGGGAAAAAACCTCAATAAATTGAAAAATGAAGTAAAATAAAAATAAAATATGTTGAACATCTTTTCAGAGTTATTTTATTATAAAAAGTATTTAAGTATTTTATTTAGTTATTTGCTGGTAGTCTACTTGTAAATCTCCTTTGTGATCTTGTTGAGATGCGGATGAGTAAATAATGTCAAAACTGAACTAAGCTGTAAGCATTCCGATACACAACAATACAATCTATTCATTTTTTGTATCATATTTGTTTCTGTCAAATTATGTAATATGCCTACTCTGAACTAGGGTCACATTTAAAATCATCCCAGTGCTGTTTTCTCTTGTTTCATGTAGAGATTTATCTATCTATCTATCTGTTTATTTATTTTCTAACAGTTGTCTGTAATGATAAGTGCTAAATACAGTTTTGAAGCTGGGGTCAAAATGTCTTGTCAAATTAAGCATGACTCATTGTGTATATTTGCTGTATGTTAATAGTGAATGATACTTGAAGAGGCAGACAAGGTTACAAGTGGGCCGGGTAATTACCTTGTTAAGCAGTGTTTGAATCCCCGTGTTAAGAGACAAAAGGCTGTTCTTATGTTTACCAAATGAGCAAACCCCATGCGGAGCAGAGGCACAGGTTTTTTTTTTCTCTTTAATTGTAAACTCTTACATTCTAAACTAATGGTAATTAAGGATTTTTTTTCTGGAACGAATTGTGCTTGAAATCGCGCGACACCTGCGGATAATTTTGCGTTAATTTGAAAAGGATATGTTTTATAATATTAAATAATACAATTATTTTATAATAAGTGACTTAATAAGAGACTTGTTATAGCACTTGCATATCATTGCTCTTTTGATGATTATGATTGCTTCCATTGTCCTCATTTGTAAGTCGCTTTGGATAAAAGCGTCTGCTAAATGACTAAATGTAAATGTAAGTGTTTTAATTGCCACCTTTATTTATATACACAACATATTTCACCCAGCATTTTTTAGAGTGAGACAACAGGTTAAGTAAAAATATGAATATGCACCTCAAATGTCTTGTCAAATTAAGCATGACTCATTGTGTATATTTGCTGTATGTTAATAGTGAATGATACTTGAAGAGGCAGACAAGGTTACAAGTGGGCCGGGTAATTACCTTGTTAAGCAGTGTTTGAATCCCCGTGTTAAGAGACAAAAGGCTGTTCTTATGTTTACCAAATGAGCAAACCCCATGCGGAGCAGAGGCACAGGTTTTTTTTTTCTCTTTAATTGTAAACTCTTACATTCTAAACTAATGGTAATTAAGGATTTTTTTTCTGGAACGAATTGTGCTTGAAATCGCGCGACACCTGCTGATAATTTTGCGTTAATTTGAAAAGGATATGTTTTATAATATTAAATAATACAATTATTTTATAATAAGTGACTTAATAAGAGACTTGTTATAGCACGTGCATATCATTGCTCTTTTGATGATTATGATTGCTTCCATTGTCCTCATTTGTAAGTCGCTTTGGATAAAAGTGTCTGCTAAATGACTAAATGTAAATGTAAGTGTTTTAATTGCCACCTTTATTTATATACACAACATATTTCACCCAGCATTTTTTAGAGTGAGACAACAGGTTAAGTAAAAATATGAATATGCACCTCCCTATCTATCTGTCTGTCTGTCTGTCTGTCTGTCTGTCT
>NW_015506235.1:274373-284613 GCF_001515645.1 Sinocyclocheilus grahami | reverse complement strand
TCTGTCTGTCTGTCTGTCTGTCTGTCGTCCGTCCTTCTGTCTGTCTGTCTGTCTGTCGTCCGTCCTTCTGTCTGTCTGTCTGTCTGTCGTCCGTCCTTCTGTCTGTCTGTCTGTCTGTCGTCCGTCCTTCTGTCTGTCTGTCTGTCGTCTGTCCTTCTGTCTGTCTGTCTGTCTGTCGTCCGTCCTTCTGTCTGTCTGTCTGTCTGTCGTCCGTCCTTCTGTCTGTCTGTCTGTCTGTCGTCCGTCCTTCTGTCTGTCTGTCTGTCTGTCGTCCGTCCTTCTGTCTGTCTGTCTGTCTGTCTGTCGTCCGTCCTTCTGTCTGTCTGTCTGTCTGTCTGTCTGTCTGTCTGTCGTCCGTCCTTCTGTCTGTCTATCTATCTCTATTTGTTAAGAAATTAATACTTTTATTCAGCAGAAATGCATTCAGCTGATGAAAACTCATAGTAAAGACATTTATAATGTTAATAAATGTTAGATATATAATGTAAATAAATGCTGGTCTTTTGATCCTTCTATTGATAAAAAAAATAAAATAAATAAAATAAAAATGTTGTAATGAAAAATATTCATAAGCACAACTGTTTTTGCTAAGCCTGGAGTGAAGGCCACTGGAAATTCATGTTTTGCCATCAGAGGAATAAACTACATTTTAAAATATGAAGGAATAGAAAATGTATGTATTTTAAATAGTAACAATATTTTGCAATATTACTGTTTTTACTGTATTTGTGATCAAATACATGCAGCCGTAAAATACTTATTTCAGTCACAAAGTTGCATAGAACTTTGTGATTGACAGATTCAACATAATTAATGATATTATTAATTATACTGTGTTGCATATCCTGTGTAAAAGCGAATTAAAGTGTGACTGTTGAAATTAATTACATTTCTCTTCCTGTCACTATAATGCAACATTCTGAGGGGCGTGGCCAATGCAAATTCCAACTCATGAATTACGAATTAGCCAATTTTAAATGCTGCCCAACCCTGGTGATGCAATATTTTAGATAGCCCAGTAGAAGAGGAAAGCCATATGATCATTTTCCCCCTCAGGAGCCACTATTACCACTGCAAACAACACAAGACCACCTCCAACCATTAATCACTGGACAGCACACTCCTTCTCCGAAGAGCAATAGAATTTCACCCCACTCGGCACAGATTTAGAACGGACTCTAGTGTGAAAACCCATCTTCAGGTAATTTCATGAAAGAGTAAGAGTTGCAGAACTTTTTCTGCTTTTATGTGCTTAAGTTTTTAGCCAAGGACACACCATCTAATTAAAGTAATGGCCTTCCTCGCGATCAATGAGCCAAGAGTTGTAGTTGCAGCGTTTCTCGTGGCAGCCAGCGAAACCACAGTACTGTGTCTTTGTCTTTCATTCTATGCCAGATGTACCTTGGCAAGAGGAGGGGAACATTAATTACCCTGTAAATATTAGTTGAGAGAACATTTTCCCTCTCCTGTCTCTCTGGGTTTGTCTCAGTTCTCTTTCTAGCTCAGTTTTAAGCGCACTACCCATTGTTCTTACTCCCTGGAAGTGAAGACAAAACCTCATTTTCTGCATTTAGAGTTGTTCGAGTAATAATAATAATAATAATAATAATAATAATAAGAAGAAGAAGTTCAATTGCATTTGTTAATTTATGTAAATGTTATGTTTTTTTATTTGTATTCAAAACGAATGCATTAAATCAATTAAACGTGTCAGTAAAATACATTTATACTTTTACTAAAGATTTCTAGTTAAAATAAATGCTATTATATTTCTATTAATTGAAGAATCTTGAAAAAAATATATGATGGTTTCCAAAAAATAAAAAATAAAAAAATGAAGCAGCACAACTGTTTTCACTGTTGATAATAAGAAATGTTGGTAATGCTTTAATTCTCACTATTAACTAGTTGCTTATTAGCATGCCTATTATTGGCTGTTTATTAGTACTTATAAAGCACATATTTTGCATGACCATATTCTACATCCCTAATGCTACCCAATACCTAAACTTAACAACTGCTTTACTAACTATTAATAAGCAGCAAAGTAGGTCACAAAGTCACAAATCAGTTCACAATTCTCAAGTCATCTGAGTGACTTGCTTTGACTTATATTTCAGACATGTACTGTTTAATGGAAAAATGCAAATTATACAAAGTTTTGAATTTTGCGGAAAGGAATCAGACTTCCCATCAATACAAGTGGTGATAAAAATGGAATGACTTGGTATTTGAATCTATTGATTATGCACTAAATTAGGCCAATCTGGGTTTTTCAACCTTGGTCCATATATATGTGTGTGTGTGTGTGTGTGGGTGTGTGTGTGTGTTGGGGTAGGTTTAGGTGTAGGGTTTGTGTAGGGCGATAGATTATAGAGTTTGTACATTTAAAATGATATATTATTTAATTAGTTTTTTTATTATCTGTAATACAAATAAATTATTTTCCATTTGACAATCAAGTTGCATTTATAATTTAAAAGTTTTTAAAGTTTAAATAAACTGTTTGCTTAAAAGTGGCTATTTTATACATCTGAATTTTAATGAATCACATTTTATTGATTATTTTAAATGAATAATAACTTAATTACTTGAAAAAGGAAATAATTCAAACTTAAAAAAAAAATCTCACAATTTTGAAATTATACCTCACGATTCAGATGTAGCGTATCGGAGCAAATCTGACAATTTAAGATTTGATCAGGACATTGTTGAAACACGAGGAGCCAAATTTCACAAAGAGGCCCATGACAACATGGATGAAGCAAGCCTAACCAACTCTTGCACAGCTTGCAGCATTACAATTATTTTGATTGGTTTGGTACTATTTTCATAAGTAAGGTGTACATTTTCAAAACTATTAGCACAAAACTTTAAACTGATCAGACTTGTAACACCACTAGTCATTATTTCAAAACCTGATCGCGTGATTTCATTGTAGTTGCACATATTTTCATTCCACATAATCATTGTTTCAGAACACAAGATCATTGTGATATGTATTGAGAACATTTGGTTTAATCACCAAAACACAACAGTAAGATCTTCTTTCAACTGAGAACTTTTAACGATCAGTTCGTTCAAGCACAAACAATGCGAGATAAAAGTTTCAAATCACCTTTGTTGCTGAAATAATTACAATAATAGAGGCAATAACTGTCATGTTAGAACATACACTTACATTACCTCGCTTGCATAACTCACAATCCATAATGTTTGTAAAAGTATTTATACAGTGTCTTACTGTATCAAAAGGTGTGCCATAAGGTTTGCTGCTAAATTAGAGTTTACTGTCAATGCAGTATGACATATGACTGAATCCATACTGTAACTGCACTTTTCAGATGAAAGGTGAGTAATAGTAATGTGCAGTCTTTACCAGGGTAATGCCTCTATATACATTATCACATGGCATAATGTAATGTAATTTGTATTTGAGAATGTATTTGATGCCATCTGTCTCCCTTCTTCTGATACATCTCTGATCAATCTCTGATCAGTTCATCTCCCTTGTATCCTTCTATATGTTCACACATTGCAAAACACTCTGTTTCTGGTGATTTTGTCAGGTTTTCTCACTTCTGGGTACTACTGTAATTTGTCCCAAAAATATGGTTAAGAAGGCACACACTCACAGTAATGGGTTTTATACTGTACAAACTGTATCCCCTATACACTAACCCTACTCCTAAACCTACCCTTACAAATTTTACTCATAGAAAAAAAAAGTCTCCCACGAGGACAAACAGATATTGCCATCTTTGTGGGGACATTTTGCTCCCATAACATAGGGTTTAACTGAACCACACACACACATACAAAATAGTGCTTATTATCTATGATAAATCACTTATAGTGCAAAAAATTATTTATTACATTTGGTTATCCCTAAATTGCAAACACATTATTTTGAAAGCATATCTATTGAATCTAAATCTAGATATATATAGATGCCAAATGTTTAGCTGATTAACAAGTAAGATAAGTTAGTTTAAATAATAGACACATTTATTAAACAGAATGAAAAGACATGCACATTTTGATAGTAAAAGCTGTATGACAGGCAGTTACTGTGAATGAAATATTTATATAGATGAAACACTTATTTTGTGTAGTGAAAAGGATACTTTGTGATTGTGTGTATTGTATTAAGACAATTGAAAATAAGCTGAAATGTTTGAAAAAAGTGCACTTTTGATGATTTAGTACTAACAGTTTTGAAAATGTACCAGTTGCTTGTAAAAATAGTACCAAAGTGAAAAAAGAAAAAAAAAAACCTGTAAAACAAAAAAACACTAAAGAACGAGGTAAAGACTTCCTCTGATTGACTTTCCCTACCTAGCAGACAAGGACCAAACTGAGATTCCCTCTAGACAGTTTTGACATTTGTTCCTCTGTGAACACGTCCTCACGTTCACAGAATGGCACAGAGACTGCCTTATATATATATATATGCACCAAAATGATGCTAAAAGGACTTATGAGCAAGTATCATTCCTACAGTGTACATAACTCTATATCATGTATGTAACCCACACATTTGACTATCTTGTCCTAATCACTTATTATGTATGTCATTTTGAATAACTATTGAATAGTTTATAGGTGTCTGGTATGTACCTGTTTGAAAATTGTTTCTTAAAGGGGTCCTATTATGCTTTTTCACTTTTTTTAATTTTAGTAAGTGTGTAGTGTGTATGTTTGGGCATAAAAAAGATCTAGAAAGTTACATATATATATATATATATATATATATATATATATATATATATATATATATATATATATGCACCAAAATGATGCTAAAAGGACTTATGAGCAAGTATCATTCCTACAGTGTACATAACTCTATATCATGTATGTAACCCACACATTTGACTATCTTGTCCTAATCACTTATTATGTATGTCATTTTGAATAACTATTGAATAGTTTATAGGTGTCTGGTATGTACCTGTTTGAAAATTGTTTCTTAAAGGGGTCCTATTATGCTTTTTCACTTTTTTTAATTTTTGATATCACAAAGCGGCTCATTAGAATTTCATTAAAAATAATTCCCTACAGAAATTCGAATGGTTGTGGGGAGGGGAGGGGCGAGGTTGTGGTTAGAACGCTTGGTTGAGTGAGCGCATCAGACGAGACGATGAAGAAGAAGTGCTGCTGCAGAGTTAGTGCATCAGAGAAAACGAAAAAGAAGAGCTGCTGTGCTGTAGCATCAAATTTTCGGCATTTCTAGAACAATTCTTACAAGTACAACACGACGTAGATGGACGCCGCGGACAGACGGCGAACTGCGCCACCGGTGTGCCTACACTCATAGAAAATAATGTATTTGAATTTTAAATACGTGGCGCAACACGACGCTGCGCTTCTCGTCCGGTATGCGACCGCCTGAAACGCAGTTTTTTTCACCTCCGTGCCCAAGCGTCTTTGTTTGGGCTTCCGAAAGCGGATGATGTCAGGAAACAGTGGTTGCAATTTATTTTTTAACTCTGTCCCTGAGCATTATAACCCCAATTTGCTATTGTGTCCTGCGCATTTCACTGAGGACAGCTTCCACAACACGAGGGAGTACAGTGCCGGATTCGATTTTGTTGAAAGACGGAGCAAGGGGCGCGGCAGTACTGAAACACCGTCTAAGCTGTTCGCCAATCACAAAGCACTGGGACAGCTAACCAATCACAACACATTTTGTTTTTCAGAAGGCGGACCTTCATCAAAGCCAGAACTAATCGAGCCGTTTGTGCCAGGATGGGGAGAAAGGTATTTTAATAATGTAAATTATGTGAAAAATAATGCGTTTTTCGAACCACCAAGCATGAGAGCATGTTCTAGTACACCTCCAAAACAAAATCAAGACTTTGTAAAAGAGCATAATAGGACCCCTTTAAAACCTTTCTATCAATCAATTTTTTTTGTAAAATGTATGATATTCTTGTTATAGAAATTGTGTTCTAATTATACTCTGCAAGAAAGAAAATTTGGACCATGTGACTAATAAGATAACATGTTGATATATGTATTGGGAGGAGAAACATAGTAACACCCCGAGCAAAGACAATGTGACAAAATGACACCATTTGGGATGTCTTGACCAATTAGTTTAAAAACTCAGGACACCAACACATTTTGCTTTATGCTTTTTGCTGCTTTTTGCCACTGCTCTGGCTTGCGAGCCAGTTGCTCCTCTATATACACAATGAGGAGAAAAGCCATCTAGTCTAATCTTTCTTTCCTTCTGCTCTTTTCCTTTCAGTTGAGAGTTTTGTGTTCTGAGTTAAGTTTTGCTGCAAAGATATTTCTCCGAGTCCAACTCCGACTGCGTCAAAACTTCAACCAGCCCACTGATTCCACACCATTCGTCAGCCAACGCCCAAGACGTCACTACTACTGAGCCTCCAGCCAATCAACAACCTTGGGAAACCCCTTTCTTTTTTCTTTGTGTTTGGGAAACACAAAGCCAACGCAAGTACAATCTCCGGATTCTAGCTGAACTGGTGCATTTAATATAAAGCTTAATATCCTCATTGAGAAACTCAATGCGAGGGTTAATTAAATGATTGATGGTTGTTCAGGTCTAAGCAATTGCATATATTGCTATAAACTTGGGATTTCACATTTTCTCTCTCTTAAACTCGTTCTTTCCTGACTTTCTGTATATCTGCAACTTGAGTGAATCTATGAGTGCATATGTTTATGTGTTATATTAGTTTGTATGTCTTAGTTTTATCCAATAAAGTCTTATTTATATCAAAAAGAGTAGTACCTTGTGTTTTGTGCGTACAATTTAATGTCTTAAACTGCCGATCTTGTTGCCGCGCTAATAAATAGCATTTCCTGACAGTTCAGAATTGCAAGGAAAAAGGGTCCAAATTGTGAGATAAAATGTCACAATTGCCTTATTTATTAATTTTATCCAATGGCAGAAACAAACTTCCACATTTATTTCATACAGATCCGACTACAAAGTCAGAGTCTTCTCATACGTGAAGCTAAATCCCTTTTGAAAAATCCTTTAGATGAGAATATCAGGTAAATAACTATGCAAATGCAAACCAAGTGTACTTAAAACAACTAATTCAAAATGTGAAAATACTTTTATCTAAGTCGCTTCTGATTAAAGCAGACATATGGCTTACCAAGAGACAAATGAGAGAAAACGCCTTTTCAGATTTGCTTTTTTTGGACTGGATGACTACTATCATTAGCCATTGTCATTAATTAAAATCACACTTTGCATGGAGATTATGAAGTGCCAAGTTCTGAGAACAGAAGTTCATAAAGCAAAGTTTGCAATGCTCAACCTTGAGCTCAAACGCAATTATGTGCCGTGCCATAAAACTATAATCTAAACTCATGTCTCTCAATAATCCTCTTTTATTTTCTCTTAACAACTTTTCTTTATTACTATAACAGGCAAAATAGCATTTCAGCCTAAAAAGAGCTCTGGCACATTAATGGGCAATGGTGCAATAAATATTACATATCCCAGGAAAAGAGGATCAAAAAGACTATCTGATTTTGAACAGCCACATTGGCTGTATGAATAAATGATGGGAAACCCCTGGTTTCCAGATACCCAGCCCAGATCTAAAGGAAAGAAATTAACTAATACTGAACACTAAACTCCTTATGATAAACTTCTAACCTTAACTCACAAATCTGAAACATGTTTTTGTCATACTGTAGAAATGATGCCTAAATATACAGTAGAACGTAATGGATAAGTTTGGGTATATTTACTTCCTTATTGGTGAAATAACTGCTGTGTAGAACATAGAATAGTGTTATTATTATTATCATCCAGAAATTAACTAATATTTAAAAAAGAGGGGAACTGCAAACAATGTCAAAACCAGCACAAAGTAAACAGATGATTTTCATACTATATTTATATGCCACATGAAACATAACAGCAATATGTGCATTACAATACAGATTTATTGTATCATGATGGTTAAGAAAAAGTAGAAAATTTGAACACCAAGCAAAGGTTTGAATGTGTTTGAGTTATGTTTTTCTTTTTTTCTTTCTTTCTCCAAAAGGAATAATTCACTCTTAAAATTCATAATTTTCTTATAATTTACTTGGACCATCCAAGATGTAGATGAGTTTGTTTCTTCATCCAAACAGATTTGGAGAAATGTACCATTCCATCACTTGCTCACCAAAAGATCCTCTGCTGTGAATGGGTGCCGTCAGAATGAGAGCCCAGACAGCTGATAAAAACATCACAATAATCCACAAGCAATCCACACCACTGCAGTCTATTTATTAATGTTTTGTGAAGAGAAAAGCTGCAAATTATTAGGAACAAATGCGTCAATAAGACATATTTAACTTCAATTCTCTTTAACTTCTTTAACTTCAAAGTCCTCAATCGGTAATATTGCTTTCTATAAAAAGTTCTCTTGTAACAGTTTAATCCTAATGATGGATTAGTTTCTTACAAACACAAATCTTTTCACTCCACAGGATGTTAATTGATGGACTGGAGTATTGTGGAATATTTGTGGATTACTGTGATGTTTTTATCAGCTGTTTGGACTCTCATTCTGACGGCACCCATTCACTGCAGAGGATCCATTGGTGAGCAAGTGATGGAATGCTGCATTTCTCCAAATCTGTTCTGATGAAGAAACAAACTAATCTACATCTTGAATGAAATGAGGGTGAGTAATTTTCCATTTGTGGATGAACTATTCTTTTATTTTGTATTTAATTTTTTTATTTATATCTTTCTGATTAAAAAAAAAATGATAGAACAGCTCTAACAAATTAAATTGCTTCAGAGAAATTTGTCAACCTGATTTATTAAGTTGCATATGCAATTTTTCATGATGTAGTGGACCATTGGAAAATGTACACAGTTATGGATAAACGTTCACCTTTTAAGCAAATAAACGGCATCAAATAGTCAATGTTTCTACATTACAGATTTAGTTATCTGTTTCAGTCAACATCTGCAGAGACAGGTGTGTAAAACACAGTAAATGATGTTCTAGGTTGATAATTGCACACCTACAGTACAAATGCTAGCACTGTCATTTTGTCCGTTTATAGGTCAGCGCACAAGCATCAGACAACAGAATGCAATGTGATTGTAAGTCAGAAAAATGAATCAGGAATATCCCGCATCGAACTTTGAAAGTTTGTGAATTTGTACATGCGTGATCTATGATATTTTTAAATTATTCATGAAGTAAATATCTTTTGCAACTTCCAGTGACATGAACTGGGATGTTTTTTCATGATACATTTTATTTTTTAAATGACTTTTTTTTTTTTTTCGTTTACAATTCTGCAGGAGCATTAAACCTAAAATACAACACTGATACACTATAATGTGCCCATAAAACTATATATACGGTTGTTGGCCCAACCAATCCACTTGGATGTCATATTCTAGGAAAGAGATTTGCCTACTGGTGGACCAAAATATCTCTTTTGTAATTTGAGACAGGTTTGGAATGTAAAAATGTCAGCTGTAACCTTTGAAGAAATACCCTTTCCCAAAAGCTTTTTAGGGCCCTGTCAGAGGATCCGACAAAATCAGCACTCAGCTGTCAAGAGCATTGTTTAATGTGCCTCAGTCAAAATGTCTGTAATTTGTAAAAAATGTCATGTCAGCATTGCCTGTGTGTGTTACTATTCACTCTTTACAGGTGCATACGATAGGTCAGAGGATCCGACAAAATCAGCACTCAGCTGTCAAGAGCATTGTTTAATGTGCCTCAGTCAAAATGTCTGTAATTTGTAAAAAAATGTCATGTCAGCATTGCCTGTGTGTGTTACTATTCACTCTTTACAGGTGCATACGATATACTTCAAAAGAGGAGAAAATCTAGAAGAGCATCTCAGTGTACGAAACAACCTATTAAAACAGGAATCAAATTTAATAAAGGCACTGAGTTCACAGACAGTGTATCCATATTACATCTTAAATGCATATTTTTACTATTTACAATGAAGTTGGCTTGACAAAGCCTTGTGTGAAAGTTTGAAATAACTTTTAAAAGCTTGAAATTTTAAGATTTTACTCAAAGTAGAAATAAATGTTATTAACATGTAGCACATTGCTAAAATGTATAAGCAAGTTGCTAACATGTGCTAACATAAATTGGCATGTTGTCACCATGTTTTAACACTTTTCTACCGTTTTTAACACATTGCTATGCTTTAGCATGTTGCTACTCTGTTTTAACACTTTGCTACCATTTTTAACACGTTGCTATGTTTT
>NW_015506235.1:216252-271842 GCF_001515645.1 Sinocyclocheilus grahami | reverse complement strand
AAGATTTTACTCAAAGTAGAAATAAATGTTATTAACATGTAGCACATTGCTAAAATGTATAAGCAAGTTGCTAACATGTGCTAACATAAATTGGCATGTTGTCACCATGTTTTAACACTTTTCTACCGTTTTTAACACATTGCTATGCTTTAGCATGTTGCTACTCTGTTTTAACACTTTGCTACCATTTTTAACACGTTGCTATGTTTTAGCATGTTGCTACTGCTTTAACACTTTGCTACCATTTTTAACACGTTGCTATGTTTTTGCATGTTGCTACTGTTTTAACACTTTGCTACCATTTTTAACACGTTGCTATGTTTTTGCATGTTGCTACTGCTTTAACACTTTGCTACCATTTTTAACACGTTGCTATGTTTTTGCATGTTGCTACTGTTTTAACACTTTGCTACCATTTTTAACACGTTGCTATGTTTTTGCATGTTGCTACTGTTTTAACACTTTGCTACCATTTTTAACACGTTGCTATGCTTTAGCATGTTGCTACTGCTTTAACACTTTGCTACCATTTTAGCATGTTGCTACTATGTTTTAACACTTTGCTACCATTTTAAACATTGCTAGTATGTTTTAGCATGTTGCAACCGTGTTTTATTACTGCTACCATTTTTTAACACAGCTAGTATGTTTTAGCATGTTATTACCATGTTTTCACACTTTTCGACCATTTTTTACACATTGCTAATGTTTTAACATGTTGCCAGCATGATTTAGAACGTTGCTAGCATGTTTTAGGACACTGATGATTCTAGCATGGTTTATTGTGCTATGTTGCTAACACAATTCTAGCATAATTTAACATATTGTTAGTATGAATTAGCACATTGCAAACACTCAGAAATATATCACATTCCAGAAGTAAACTGGGTTGTAAATGTCATTTTATGTTTCTGCTCTACAATAATTCAAAGATATCAACAACTAGAAAAAATTTAATCAGTATATAGGCTGCACTGGAATAATTAACGATACGCCTCCTATTCTGACAAATTTGTAACAAACAATAGAATAGTTTGATATAATTTACGCATTGTCCTCTAATGCATTTTCATTTATAATTTTTTTTTCTGCACAGTGAAGGCGGTTGTTGTTCTTTCTTTCCTCAGTCTTTTCAGGAAGCCATCAATAGATACGGCTCAACCATCAGTCTCACCGCTCTGGGAGCCTGCAGGTCTGATAATCGCTTTCAAACATTGTTTTCTGTCAGTGAGTAACACAGCAGATATGAATGATAGTCATGTTATCATCTCCTGCTGAGTCTGCATGAATTACGAAGTCAGTTTGGTGTCATAACTCCTGTATTTTATGGTTTTATGGTGGAGATGCTTTTAATGGGGTGGCTACCACTGGTCAGCATGAGGTTTTGAAGATAAAAGAAGGACTTTAAATGTTTAATCGGGTATTGTTTAAGTTCTGTGGTTCTCTTACAGACTGCTGTTTTCACAAAGACTAAAATAGGTAGAATATATTTCATACGTAGATAAATATTAATAAAGTTGAATAATATATGTTATTATATTTTAATTCTATTAAAAAATATTTATTTGGGTGTAAGACAGACAGACATACATATGATAGATAGATAGATAGATAGATAGATAGATAGATAGTTCATATCTTGAAATTGAAATTTTCTCACAGATTTGACACTATATTGCAGCTGGAGCAGGACCGACTGTGAATGATTAAATGTTCATTTATTGCATTTTCTATGTAATTAATTTTATTTAATTAGAATGATTTTCTTTTAAGTGAACTGATTTCTTTTTTTTTTAGCAGTACTGCAATACTGAGCAATACTGTATTTAAGACATTTTTTATTATTCATTTTCTTTTTCTGCCTTAGACAGAGCATCACAAATTCAAATCTAAATCACAGCTGGGGTTTCTCTTATCATTCACTTCTCATTTAAAAACAGTTCTCTCACCCACATTCATTCTGCCAGCACTGCTTATTTTTTCCTTTTAAATAATAATACGACAGTCTTCCTTTCTTTCTCATATAAGCAATAGTACTACTACTAATAACAACAATATATCATTGATTTGACCATGCAAGAGTTTAAAGCAGAAGTCGATATTTAATCTGAGAGGTTTTCCTCTCATTTGTCTTCATGTGAATGATAAATACAAACTGGGATTTGATCCAAATGCAGGAGCATATGTTTGGGTTGCTGCTGACAGTGTTCTTCCCAGCTGAACACGCACTTCCTCTGCACCTGGCTTACTCATGCACAAATACATTGTGTCTATAAAAGCATGACTTTAACATCCTAGTTTTCTAGAGAACATCTTCCAGGCAGTTGCATTAGAAAGGCTTGCAAAAATACAAGTAAATATCAACTTGGATAATCAAAAGCAATGCGCAGCCTTATCACAGAGTGTCATAGGCAATTTTGAGCTGGAAATGTACTGATTGTCAAGTAGGATTTGATTTCTAGTGTGATGACTCTTTAAGCCGAGTATACAGTACACTGCATGTCTGAAGCTGGCTGCCCTTTTATATTTTAAGTCTGTGAATGTAGTCTGCAACAAAAGCCCCTGATCTTTCCTGACTGTACTCCACAGTAACAAAATCCAAGTATGTCCGTTAAACTGAGCTGAAATCATTTGTATTTGTTTTTGTTTTGTTTTGTCTTTTGTTTTGCAGTGAAGGTTAAACAAAAAAAAGTACACCGTAAAACACAAAAATTACAAAATCTTACATTTTTTCTGCGTTAATACATTTTAAATGTAATTTATTCGTATGACGCAAAGCTGCTCAAGGAACATTTCTGATTATCATAAATATTAATATGATATAATTATATTTAAAATAATTTACTTGGGTGTTGGATAGACATACAGACAGACAGATAGATAGATAGATAGATAGATAGATAGATAGATAGATAGATAGATAGATAGATAGATAGATAGATAGATAGATAGATAGATAGATAGATAGATAGATAGATAGATAGATAGATAGATAGGATGAGAACACAAGGAGATCAAATTCAACACCTCTTATGTAACTGCATGTTACTAATGAAGAAAAACAGAGTGAATGTGTGCAGACATGACAATATTTATATGATGCATTGAGGATCTTTGCGACTGTATTCTGAAGTTGGAAAATATGTTTAGTTCCCACTTTAAGTGAACCTTAGTTCCCATCTTCAAGATGGTTTAAAATGCTGATAAAAACAGGAAAAGATGAGGCATAAACACATGACAGTATGACTTTTTTATCACATTTATTCTGCTGCACTTAAAATAATTTGGCACCTATTTCTTTTTTTCTTATAGGAGCGGATGGCTCCATAAGTGTTTTTTTTTTTTTGGTCTAGTGCCCTGCATACCGGTTTCCAATTTTTGTAGGGACATTCCATAGACATAATGGTTTTTATGTGCAAACTGTATTTTCTATCCCCTTACCCCAAACCTACCCTTACAGAAAACTATCTGCATTTTTAAATGTTCAAAAACGTCATTCTGTATGATTTAGAAACTTGTTTCCTCACGGGGACAAAAATAAAATGTCACCACAAGGACAAATATTTTGGAAATTGCTGTCTTTGTGGGGACATTATGTAGGGTATACCTGAACCCCCCCCACCCCCACACACACACACACATACATACATACAGTGCCTTGCGTTTCTTTCATGTTTTGTTATGTTGCTGCCTTATGTTAAATTGCTTTACATTACATTTTCCCACATCATTCTACACTCCATACACCATAATGGCAAAGCAAAAAAACAGGTTTGTAACATCTTTGCAAATTTATAAAAAAAAAAAAAAATTCCATTGCATATGTATTCTAACCCTTATCTGGGACAGCTGAAATTTAGCTCAAGAGCATTCATATTGCTTGTAGATGCCACTACACTTCAAGTTAAGTTAACCTGTGGCAAATTCAGTTGAATGGGTATGATTTGGAATGGCACACACATTTTAATAAAAGGTCAGAAGCTCAGAAACAGGTTTGCGTCAAGCCACACATCTAGGGAAGAGTTCAGAAAAAAATTCTGCTTCATTGAAGGTTCACAGAATCATGTAACCTTCATATTCCATAATGGAAGACGTTTGAAACAACTAGAACTCTTCCTAGAGCTGGCCTCCTGGCCAAACTGAGCAACTGATGGAGAAGGGCCTTGTCTAGACTGGTGACCAAGATGCTGATGGTCACTCTTGTTGAGCTCTATGATCATACATGCAGATGGGAGAAACCATCACTGCAACACTCCACCGATCTGGGCTTTATGTCGGTGTGGCCAGACTCAATCTTGGTGGTAGCAGCCTCATGCTTGTGTATGGCTATTTTTCAGTGGCAGGGACTGAGGGACCCGTCAGAGTAGAAGAAAAGCTCAATGGACCAAAATATTGAGATTGAGCCTTAATGAAAACCTAGTCCAGAGCATTCAGAACCTCAGACTGGGCAGAAGGTTCACCTTCCAACAGAACAATGACCCTAAACACACAGCAAGAGTGGTTTATAGAAAGCTCTGTGAATGTCCTTGAGTGGCCCAGCCACAGCCTGGGATTGAACGCAATCACATATTTCTGGAGAAACCAGAAAATATGCATCTGCCCCCATCCAACCTGACAGAGCTTGAGAAGTGAAGAGGTGAGGTGAAGAATGGCAGATAATTGCCAAATGCTGATGAGCAAAGCTTGTCGCATCAAACAAGAAAAGATTTGAGGCTGTAAAGGTGCTTCAGTTAAGTAATGAGTTAAGGGTTTGAATACTTATGCAATGTACTTATTTCAGTTTTTTATTTTGAATAAATTTACAAAGTTGTGACAGTTCTGTTTTTGCTTTGTCATTATGGTGTATGGAGTGTAGATTCATGTGGGGGAAAAAAGTAATTTAAAGCAGTTTAACATAAGGCTGCAACATAAAACGTGAAATAAATGAAGGGGTATGAATACTTTCGCAAGGCACTGTATATATTTATATATTTCTTAGTCAGTAGATTTATAGAATTGCCCTAGCTTCGCCTCTCCGTCCGCTTTGTGAAAAGCATTACATCCACTTCCTGTTGAGCCTTTCAGCACTACATTAGAGACTTTAGTTCTGAAAATATACTGCCTTCATTGCTTTTTCTCCCTCTTTAGACTGCTAAATGTTTCCCTGTCAAAGATATTGAATGCCAAAGGACAGAGAGCAGCGAGCAAAAAAACATACCAACAAAACATTTGTCAACACAGCTTGAACTACAAAACAAAGAGCAGCATTACCACATGATAGCATTTGAACTATTTATGTGTCTCTCGTAACAAAAGGTCCTGCTCCAGGGAGCTGAGAATCAGTCACCTCCGTGGGCCGTGTTTATGAAGATGAATTTCTCATAGATGGTTTTGCAACAGGGGATTTTTTAGTAGCTGTGGGCCGAGTAGTTGCTGGGTTATGGTTCAACGAGATGTAAAAGGCCTCATAAGAAAACGATTTGCTTTGGCAAACGTTTTGTGAATCTCAAATCAATTTGGATAAAAAGCATCCGCTAAATGAATAAATGTTAATGTGAATTTTGAATGCTTTGGCACATTGATGCGTGATTTTTCTAGGCTGTCAGGCATCAATGTTTTTCTCATCAGTTATTTTTCTGATATCCTGCAGTCTTTATGAACCAAAAATTTCAATTTTGCACAGGACTCTCTGCCATTGCTTGTCACTTCAAGCTTTCTGGACTATTGCATGCTGTAATCTCCTTTCCTGCATGCCTTTCCTCAAGAATGGTTTCTCAGTCCAAATCGCCCAACAAAACCACCTCTTTTCAGACTTCCCATGATTGAAACATTTACCTTGGTGGTGAATGACTCCTCTAGATTCTGAGCAAGCACGTCGCTGGATTCCCACACGTTTAAACTCTTTGAGTCCTCCAATAAGTTTTTCATGAATGCAGTTTAAATACCAAAACAAAATCAATTTCTGGCTGAGCACGACCTTGTTTGATACAAAACAATGATTTGGAAGTGTCTTAGCATATACAGTACATGACTTTGTTGGATGCCACAGAAGTCACCATAGTTGTCTTCTGTGTTGAGTGTGAATAAAGCATTTGCCAAGGGAAGATGGTTTTCGGGCTTCACGGTTTGATGACCTCAAGTGCATTTGTAAAAGCTTCTGAGGTTACCTTTGTATCCAGTAAACACATATGAAAAGACACACAATAGAGACTTTCTCAGAGGACAGTGTTGGGAGTCAGTACGTTTTCACTGTCTGTTAGAGAGGTGAAAACAGAGATAGCAAAAATCGTTATAATTCTTTGTTTATTTATTTATTTATTTATTTATTATACATAACTATATCTTGAACTATAAAACTTGTGTGTAAAATGTTTTGTGTGTTTTTCTCTATCAAATTATTACTGTTATTCTCTCTCTAATAAATTGTTAATAATAATAATAATAATAATAATAATATACTATTATATATAATTACTACATATTTAGTATTATTATTACTATTACTATTATTATTATTAGTATTGAAATAAATAAATAAATAAATACTGCTTATTTAAAATAATATTAATATATAATATTACAATTAATTTAAATTATTAATAATAATAATAATAATATATTGTCATTAATTTTATTTCAGTTTATTAGAGAGCGAGAGAGAGAGAGAGTAACTATAACAATACTAATTTGATAGTGAGATATGGATAAATAGATTTGCTTTTAAAAGTTTCTATCATATTTATAAAATTGTAATGTTTTTTTAATATAATTTATTGCTAGGCAAAAATGAAGGTTTCATTTTGGGAACAGGGTTGCAAACCCCATAAAATGAATAGACAATAAAACAGCTCGAATAAAATTTTATTGGAGGTTGATGATCACCATCTTCTGAAGATTAAGTACCTAAAACAAAATTATGTTTAGGCCTTACTGTATATGTTAACCATCAACACATTTTACAATTACAGTCTAATTATCCAAATGGAAAACATTTATGTATTTATGTATGTATTTATGTATTTATGTATGTACTTATTTAATTCATTCTTTCAACAATTTGAACTAATGAGACTACACTAAGACCAAACCCTGGACATGTTTTGAAGGCATTTTATAGGGTTTATTGATCCGTGATGGCCTTTCAGAAATAAAGTGGGAGAGTATTCCGGCAGGGCAGTCCTGTAGGGATTTCTCTTTGACAGCCCCCTCTCAGCACATTTAATGCAATGCGCAAGGTCATGTAGATGTATGCATAATGGACCTCACGTTGCCAGTGGCTCATTAGTATTCTGTGAGATGCAAACACCAAGAATCTCTCACAAAAACCTCAATTAAAGCTGTTAGCTTCACGGTGTCTCAAGGAAAATAAGAGTGACGGAGTCATTTGTTAATGTCTGAGCCTGTTCATCACATGGAAATGAACAAGTCAATAGTGTTCCTAGTGAGCAGAACTCATATGAAAGCTGATTATTATGTAATGCTATGTATATATGCCGTATCATTAGTGATTCGGTCATGTAATGCAAAGTGTTAAGACGTGTTAAGTTCCTGACTGTGTCTCCAACATTTCAACTTTCCTGGGGTTTACAACTGTCTTATTTTTAGTGAATGAATGAATGATCCATCCATCCATCCATCTATGATAGACATACAGACAGACAGAGAGTGGTTATGTATGACTGAATGAAATGCATTTGTCTGTGTTCGCGGAAAGCACTTGAGAAACAGTGTCTCTTCCGTGGCTCGGTACGCTGTACGACATTCACATTACATGATTTGACTGATTTTTACGTAGAAAGGGCGATAATGCACCGCATTAAAATAAATGATCGTTCATGTTTTCATAACCACTGGCCAAATTCAAAAACGAAACACAAATTAAATAATCTTTGAGAGCAAGGGGGCCCCTGGTGTTTCGGGGGCCCTACACAGCTTGCGTATTTTCCGTATGAGGATCGGCTCTGGGCCTTGTGACGTTCATATGAATCTTTGATCCAGCCGTGCTTTTAAAGGGTTGATAATGGCACCAGAGTGATGTTTTGAGACGCAAGGATAAAAGTCAGCAAACTGATGTTTCCTTATGAGAGCATGTTGCATATTTAGCTGTCCATTCCTCTTGCCAAAATGCTCTTAGTCCCTGAACAAATCTACTGAAATCTCTCATAAAGACATAATCAGTTTTCCCTCTCTGTTTGCTTAATAGCACTCCGCTATTACAATAATTGAGGGGTTCCATTTCTAGAATGCACTTTCATTTTGCTTTCATATATTATCTACTAAAAGTACACTACAGACGAAGGCCACACTGCAATAATGCTTTATTGCCACTGTTTTGGGAAATCCGTGGAGCCTAGGCACTGATATTGTCAGGTAGAGTTTCTGTGCTGCGTTCTGAATACTGATCTGATTATAAAGACAAAAGGGGAGGTGTCCAGGGAGTCATTAGGGCAACCCTTCTTGCTTTTAAAGGAGCATCATTTGACCTTAATTACTGACATGAGCCTTTGTAAAGAGAATTAGAGGATATATCAAGTGTGAAATTACATCAATGAATGTAACACCGCACTTGTAGCCTTCAGGGAAAAGTGACAATCTGTAGAGGATTGGTAGTAGAGATATGAGAGAGAGCTCTGCATTTCTCCTGTGTGTGTAGGCACACAGGCACTTTTTATAAATTCATTCATTCATTCATTCATTCAACTTTTTCTCAACCTATAGCTTCACGTGTTTTTTTCTTTTTCATATGCTTATTTTATTTTATTATTTATTTAACTTGTTCCAAATGCATAGCTTTCAGTGCTTTTTTATATGCTCCCCCATGTTTGTTTGTTTATTTATTAGTATATTTATTTATTTATTCATTTATTTTAACTTGCCAAACCTGTAGCTTTTAGTGCTTTCCATATGCTTTCCCATATTTTATTTTATTTTATTTTATTTTATTTTATTTTATTTTATTTTATTTTATCAACTTGTTCCAAAAGCATAGCTTTCAGTGCATTTGTATATACTCTCCCATGTTTACAGCCAACACAGTAACCTCCTTCAGTTCTTTAATAAAGTTAAAGAGAGACTGCGAACGCCTGGTTTCATTAGTAGCGAAACGCTATAATATTGTAGCATATATACATCCCTGATACATGCTTTTTGTTTTGTTTTGTTTTGTTCTAGTATTTTCATTTATTTATTTTTATTTAATTAACTTGTTCCAAACCCATAGCTTCCAATTCTTTTCATATGCTTCCCCATGGTTTTTAAATCAATAATTGGATATTATTGGCAAAATGATGCCATTGACGTCAAACCTCTTGTGACACATATCTAACTGCGGTATATATTTGAGAGCTGCAATGGCGAAAGGAAGATTTTTAGTAAATACTATAATTGTATAGTCTATGAGTCATAAAGATCACTTTCACGCTGTTTCATGGTCCATTCTGCAGCATAAAGGCTTGGAACGACATGAGAGTGAATAAATAATTACATATTTGAATCTTCTCTTTTGACATTCCTCTGCCATTCCTCAGATTTTATAAAAAAATTTAAACCAAAAACTATTCCTCTCCTGCCTTGTAAGTATTGGCATTTCCTTCAAAGAAATGCAAATGTGTTTTTTAGGATAATTTGCAATCTTCTATGGAAATTATATCACATAACCTATTAACAGAGCAACTCTGCATTGAAATTGAAATGAATAGTCATATACTGCGCCCACAGAGGGTCAAGCAAAGTTGAAGCACTCTGTGTTATTGCAGTAAATGTTAGTATGGATTCAGGTTCAACAATACGGACTGCAATAACACAGCTTCCTCAAAAGCTCATTTGAATTTATGAGATTTCACAGGAGAAACCAATCCAGCTTTTTATTTCCAGCTCTAAAATTTGCCAATCTTAAGCCGGGTGATAATTACTTCACCTCTAATGCAGCAAGCAGGGTAGATTAGGCTACTAGATATGGCCCTGGACTCAATCAGGAAATGTTTTTTGTGATGGGAAATATGACAGGCATCCAGCATATGTGTATATATTATGCAACAGAAACAGGATTGTCTAGCACACTTTTTGAGAGAAGCCCACATTTCCCTCAATTATGACAAAATCCTCAAGTGATGAAAGCGCCTATTTCAGATTTTTGGTCTCTCATTAGACAATAATTGGACTGCAAATCAAATGTTTACCCAGACCAATGCATCATACTTATGCAACATATTAATTTGGACACACATTACCTCCTATAAAATAAAACCATTCAGAGCACTGGAACAAAAACTACTGGATAAAGTATTCAGTATTTACCACATAACCAAAAAAGGTCAAGAGTAATGCAATTGTTATTTTTCTTTGAAGTGAAGATTTTCTGTTGTACCCACCTGCAGTCCTCATATGAAGTGTCTTGTAATAAATTTGGTTGAAAGTGAAAATTCTGAGAAATATTCACATTATTAAAAAGAGTCTGTCTCTGCGGCAGCCATCTGCTTCTCCAAAGTTATGCAAGATTTGATTTACCAGTTTATTAGTCTGGGGCCTGAGCGTTTAAGACAATGAACTGTCAAGACTTTAGAAAGAATGACAACCAGGGACCACTATAGGGACAAAAAAATGAAGACTTTCTTTTTAGTTTAAAACAAAGGTATTCCTTCATGTTGTGAAAAATGCGGTTCAAATTTAAAACACCACCATACAGACATTTCCAAAATCTAAATTGGGAATTGAGAAACCCATGTCTGACAGGTGCTTCCAGTTTGACCCGTGAGGTGTATTTAAACAGATTTTTATTTTATTTTATTTTATTTCAATTCATATTTTAAGTATTTTAAAATAAATATTTTATGTTTTTTTTTATCCATATTTTTTCCTTCACCCTCTCAGTTTTCAGCACTGGACACAAACAGTGCTACTGACACTCTGCGCCACTCTAACTGTAACACCCCTGTGGACTGTTTGTTGTGGTTTCTTCCCCTGTTGTTGGTTTAGCCCGTTCAATTAATAGTCAATCACCTCATTGTGCTCACCTGTCTGTCCCTCGTTAACGGCCCTATATATGTTCCTGTCTCTTGTGTTCTAGTTTGTCGGTTATTGTGAATGTTACCCTGAGTGTGTGTCTGTCTCTGCCTGGTTGTCGCTACATTAAAGATCCTTATTTTGAATCCTTGTCGTCCTCGTCATCCTGCCTGCCTCCACACACCTGGACCGTGACAGAATTTTATGTTTTTTTTTATCCATATTTTTTCCTTCACCCTCTCAGTTTTCAGCACTGGACACAAACAGTGCTACTGACACTCTGCGCCACTCTAACTGTAACACCCCTGTGGACTGTTTGTTGTGGTTTCTTCCCCTGTTGTTGGTTTAGCCCGTTCAATTAATAGTCAATCACCTCATTGTGCTCACCTGTCTGTCCCTCGTTAACGGCCCTATATATGTTCCTGTCTCTTGTGTTCTAGTTTGTCGGTTATTGTGAATGTTACCCTGAGTGTGTGTCTGTTTCTGCCTGGTTGTCGCTACATTAAAGATCCTTATTTTGAATCCTTGTCGTCCTCGTCATCTTGCCTGCCTCCACACACCTGGACCGTGACAGAATAACCGACCAAAAAGTGAAGTATAGCGGCGTCTTTCCCCTCGTTTGTTTTCCCGGTTTTTGTCAGTTTTTATTTTCTGTATGGATTACCCCGCCTTCCAACTCCTCCTGCTGGAGCAGGGGGAACGCTCTCTTGAGGACCACACCCATGACTTTCTGTCCCTGGCTCACCTCACTCACTACCCGGACAACTGCCTCTGCACGTTCTACCAGGTTGGACTTAACGCCACCACACGAGCGCAGTTGCCCGGGGAAGGTCCTCGAGAGAGCTTCACCACCTTCGTCGAGTGGGTGCTGGTGTCCTGCAAGTCCCAGCTAACGGTGGGCATCGCTGACGATGACACCAGCCCCACTCAGGACCCTGAGCCCAGCCCACCATCTCCCCGCGGTACGGAGCATAAGCCTGAGCCCACCGCTGACGGAGAGCCATTTCCCACTGCAATCCACGAGCCAGAGCGAAGCCCCGCGGCTGAGAAGAGGATCGCCTCGGAGATTGAGCCCAACACGTCAGACCAGGTGCGAGAGCCGGCGACAGTGCCCACCAAGAGGGAGCACGCCGTGGACGGTGGGAGTGGGGAGGGGAGCTCCGACTTCTGCATCACGGCTTCGGGTGAGTGGAATATGGAGGGCGGTCAGTGCCAAAACAAGGAGGAGAGACCTCTGGATCCCCAATTCAGCCCGGGAAGGGCTCCTGATCAAGATCTCTCTCCAATGCCCGCTCCTCTGCCTCGGTCCGTAGACCCAGTGGCTCCACCTCGGCTCCTAGCTCCCTCGCCTCCACCGTCACCCATCGATCCATCAGCTCCACCGTGCTCCCTGGTCCCTCCGGCTACGCCTTGGTAGGGCGTCGACCCGCCATCGCCTCTGGACTCCTCTCCTCTGGCTGCGCTCGTCGCTCATTCCTACCGGCTCCGTTGGGCTCCTTCCTCCCGTCAGCTCCACCTTGGTCCTCAGTCGCTCCACCGCGGATCTCTGGATCTCCGCCTCCGCCTTGGTCGCCAGAGCCTTCGGCACCACCCTGGATCCTCGGCATCCCCCTGGCTCATTGGCTCTCCGTCTCCGCCTCAGGCTCCTCCGTAACCGTTGGTCGGCCCCCTCGATTCGTTGTTGGTTTAGCCCGTTCAATTATTAGTTAATCACCTCATTGTGCTGACCTGTCTGTCCCTCGTTAACTGCCTATATCTGTTCCTGTCTCTTGTGTTCTAGTTTGTCGGTTATTGTGAATGTTACCCCGAGTGTGTGTCTGTCTCTGCCTGGTTGTCGCTACATTAAAGATCCTTGTCGTCCTCATCATCCTGCCTGCCTCCACACACCTGGACCGTGACACTAACATCTTGCTTAGACAAGTTTTGCCCACTTTCATCCAGACCAGCACGCACTACCCCCTCTGCCCCCTGGCTGTCCGATGTTCTCCGTGAACATTGCTCTAAACTCAGGGCTGCAGAGAGGAACTGGCGCAAATCAAAAAACTCTACCGACCTTAGTGTGTATCAGTCACTCCTCTCTTCCTGCTCTGCAAATGTCTCCACTGCTAAAACAACATACTACCACAACAAAATTAACAACTGCTCTGACCCTCGCACACTTTTCAAAACGTTCTCTTCTCTTCTCTTCTCTGTCCTACTCCTTCATCAACTCTTACAGCTGATGACTTTGCAATTTTCTTCACAAATAAAACAAGAACCATCAGTGACCAATTCTCCACACCATAAACTGATGATAACCTCATAACGACAAATACACACTCTCTCTCCTCCTTCTCTCCACTCTCGGAGATGGATATTTCCAAACTTATCCTTTCCAATCATCCTAATACTTGTCCACTTGATCCTATCCCCACTAACCTCCTTCAGGCCATTTCTTCTTCAGTCATACCTTCGCTTACTCACATTATCAACACCTATCTTCACACTGGTACATTTCCCACAGCATTTAAGCAGGCTCAGGTAAGCCCGCTGCTTAAAAAAAACTCTCTAAATCCAGCACTTTTAGAAAACTACAGACCGGTATCCCTTCTTCCATTCATTGCAAAGACACTTGAGCGAGTTGTGTTCAACCAACTCTCTATGTTTCTTGCACAGAACAACCTCCTGGACAGCAACCAATCTGGCTTCAAAAGTGGCCACTCAACTGAGACTGCCCTGCTCTCGGTTACTGAAGCCCTGAGACTGGCAAGAGCAGCTTCCAAATCCTCAGTACTCATCTTGCTGTATCTGTCTGCTGCTTTTGACACAGTTAACCACCAGATTCTCCTGTCCACCCTCATGAAGATGGGCATCTCAGGAACCACACTCCAGTGGATCAAGTCTTACCTCTCAGATAGGTCCTTCAGGGTGTCTTGGAGGGGTGAGGTTTCTAAGTCACAACTTTTTGCTACTGGGTTTCCTCAAGGCTCAGTGCTTGGACCACTTATCTTCTCCATCTGCATGTCGTCACTAGGATCTGTCATCTGCATGTCGTCACTAGGATCTGTCATTCAGAAGTATGGCTTTTCTTATCACTGCTATGCTGATGACACTCAAATCTACTTCTCATTCCAACCAGATGACCCGATGGTAGCTGCTAGCATTGCAGCTTGTCTGAGAGATATTTCTAGCTGGATGAAGGACCATCACCTTCAACTTAACCTTACTAAGACAGAACTGCTTGTGGTTCCAGCAAACCCATCGTTTCATCACAGCTGCTCTATACAGCTGGGTTCATCAACCATAACTCCTTCCAGGACAGCCAGAAACCTAGGAGTTGTGATCGATGATCAGTTAAGCTTCACCGACCACATTGCTACAACGGCCCGGTCCTGCATATTTGCCTTATACAACATTAGGAAGACTAGACCCTTCCTGTCAGAGTAAGCCACACAACTTCTTGTCCAAGCTCTTGTTCTCTCCAGACTAGACTATTGTAATGCTCTCTTGGCGGGCCTTCCCGCATGCACTATCAAGCCAAAAAAAGTTCACGTTACTCCTCTCCTCATCAGGTTACACTGTCTACCAGTAGCCGCTCGCATCAAATTCAAGGTACTGATGCTTGCCTACAAGACCACCACTGGCTCTGCACCAATATACCTAAACTCGCTAGTTCAAACTTATGCGCCCTCCAGAAGCTTGCATTCTGCAAGTGAACGGCGCCTTGTGGTGCCATCCCAAAGAGGCACAAAATTACTCTCACAGACCTTTTCCTGGACTGTGTCCAGCTGGTGGAATGACCTCCCGATCTCAATTCGAACAGCTGAGTCTTTAGCCATTTTCAAAAAACATCTAAAGACACATCTTTTTCGCCAGCACCTGACCAACTAATACTAGCACTTACCTAGTCTATTCTGTTCCATTCCATTCTATTATTTAATAATAATAATAATAATAATTAAAAAATTAAAAAACCTAGCTACGTGTACTAACTGAGACTTGTCATGGCACTTGTATACTGTTGTTCTCTCGTTGTTCTGATTGCTTCTATTGTTCTCATTTGTAAGTCGCTTTGGATAAAAGCGCCTGCTAAATGATTAAATGTAAATGTAAATATATAAAGTGTCATTGCTTATTTAAATTAAAAACTTAAGCCTTCATTAAAACATTAGTTCATTAAATTCTTCCATTCACTCACTCAAGTTTTATTGAGATGTGGTTATTGACATGTAAACTGGATTTAATAGTAGCTAATGAACTACTGCTTCACACCAAATGCCTTACTAATGTACATTGTGTATTTTAGCATGACTGGATCGATCAGCATCAAGAACTGGAACTACTGGTCGTCACCCACACTCTATTTTGTGTTTATTTATTTATTTGTCAACATAAACATGACCAGCATTGATATCCGTGCCCTATTACAACTCAAAATCTGCAATTGACACAAGCAGTTCAAACTCAATAATTCCCTTCACATTTGACCTAAAGTTTTTGACGCTTTTGTCAAGCTCTTTTTTTCCCTTCTCAAGAGGCAGGGCAGTTTACCGATCGCATTATTACATTCATTGTGCCGTTTGCCCTCGCCAAAGGAGCCCATCTGCACTTATCAATACATTTGTGTTGATTTTTCTTTTTTTCAAACTTGCAAACATGTCAATAAAGCTTTCCTAGCCAGAATGAGCTTTTGTGGAGAGCTGAAGCACGTGGATGTTTGACGCAAGGCATAGCAGTCTATTAATGGACACATATTATTATGTTAAAGGAACAGTTCATGCAAAAATGAACATTCTGTCATCATTTACAGCCTTTTCAGCGAATAAGCTTAATAAAAAATAAGTGAATAATAACAATTGGTGGCTGACTAAATACTTTTTTCCCCCACTGTATTTGTATTGTATTTTGAAGTTAATTGGATATTCAGTGATTTAAAAAAAAAAAGATGTTGGGTAGGACATATTGAATTATCTAGTTATAATAACCCTTACGGAAAAATAGAAATATAGGAGGAACGTTATGAAGAATTTAAATGACATAATTCAATTCAATTAATATAAATTAAATCAAATTGTGCACAAAAACTCCAGAAAAATTCACATAAAAGTATGACTTGAACGCTATATTGAAAGCTGTTGTTTTTCCTCATAAGACTTAATATAGTGCAATACAAGTTGTACAGACTTTTGTTTGTTTTATTGTCTGATAATGGATGGGGGAAAAAGTAAGTTAGTGGCTCATCAACTGTTTGGTTACCAGCATTCTTCAAATTATCTTCTTTTGTGTTCAACAAAAGAAAGGAACTCATACAGGGACTTTAAAAGATTGAGATGCAATCATAATTTGTAGGTATGCTTTGCTTTGTTTTATCCATCTTTATACTTTTTGTTATACCATCTTTATTAGAATGGGTGTTATTTGATACAATTTGGAGTTAAACTTGAGAAGTTTAGAATTAAAGTGCAGGATATTGACCCGGAATGACAGGAAGAGGAATTAACTGAGTTGCCTCGTCCCAGATTGCACACTTGAAGTGCACTTGTGGTCTTTCGTGTGCCCATGAACTCCATGAGGCTTTAGGGTGTCCTATTTGTCATTTTATATTTCAGAAGGGTGCTCAAGTGCCCCCTCCAAGCACTTTTCCCATCCCGCGATGGCATGGACTCTTCTGCTCACTGCGACCTGACAGTTTATGCGGCATAACATCACCAGAAATACGGAGGACGGACAGGGCTTGGAGACAGTCACACAGCAAAGGGATTTCATTACATAATTCATTGCACCAAAACATGAATAATTACATAATTTCCCTTCCAAATTAATTATGCATATTTATTCGCTGACATGTAAAATATTACTCAACTGATTAGACAGATTTGACAAAAATGATATCAATAGTGTTAAAACCAACTACAGCACGGCAAAATGTGCACCACATCATTTTCACACAACTTTATCAATAAATAGGCCTACTAAAACAAAAACAAACAAAAAAATATATAAATTATTTAATTATATAAAATATAATTATATTATTACAAATAATTTAAAAACTTGATTCAAAAATGAATTCAGTAGTGTTATAACCAAACAATGTGCACAATCATTTTCAAATAACTTTATAAACATAAATATTAAGAAAAAAATATATTTATAATATGTGTTATTAAAAATACATTATTTTATTTTATTGCTGTAATTAAAAAAGGTAAGTTAATGTTGTTGTTGTTTTTTGGTAGTCTACACCTGTTTGAGGCTTTGCTAGTGTGCTCCTAAAAGCTATATTTAATATGTTTTAATATTTGTTTCATATAATATAATATTTGAAATTTAATTTGAAATATTTCATTAAGTTATATTTAATTCACTTCTTTGAATTCCATGAAACAAGCCAAAAATATGAGCCTTTGTTTCAATAACCAAAAAAATTAAATAAAAATAAAAACTCTAAACAATACAGTCAATTAAAATTCAATCCAAAAACTTGAATGTCATTTGTTTTCCTGTTTCAGTGTGGGTTACTCACTATGTTTTTTGCCTTTTTACCAATACACCACAATCAACCCAGTGCTGTAGTAGTTCAATGTAATCATAGTTTAGACCGCAGCTGTTTTTGGTTTTAATACACACAAACATTTACTCTCTGAATACATTCTCACTGAAAATGCAGATAATAAATCATAAAAGTGATCTAGTACTTTGGCAAAACATTTTACTACCAAATGAATGTGGGCACCTGCTTCCTGAATATTTTATTCCAAAATAATTGTCATAAATACTGTTCCCATCTGCTACTAAAATAGCTTCCTCTGGGACGGCTTTCCACTAGATGTTAGAACATTTCTCCTGGGATTTGCTTTCGTTCAGCCAGAGGAGCTTTAGTTACCTCAGGCGCTGATGTGGGGCAAAGCGCTGTGGATTATATTTGATGGTTCGGTTCACTGGAGGGTGTCGAGTGGTGGAGGTCAAAACTCAAGCTCTTCCACAAACCAGCCCTATGGACCTTGTTTTAGCAAAATGTGCTGATCAAACTAAGAGTTCACATTATGGATCACGAAGTCTACATCTATTGTGTTTCATAACTGAATACCTGATTGTGTATAAATATTACACAAATGAAATGGCCCTTCCGTCCTCTAAATTAAACTAGCAGTTTATTAATTTCTTAATGTTTTTGTTCAGCTCACTGGGGAATAACAATGCTCTCTTTCTATCAAACATTATCAGTTGTTTTGAACTGGACTGAAGCTATAAAGTTTCCAAATCACCTTGAAAGTTCAAATAGTCCATACCTGACAGTCTAAAATTAAACCAAATCCCAAATCATTAAAAACAGAGTGTGTATCCAGCCATAGCCATTTATCTGGCATTCATTCAATTAATAAAACATAGCTTTATACTCAAGAGCTTTTACATGCCCTTTTATGAGATATCTGCGGCTTAACTGTTAAATGGGTTGCAGAAATGATTTGAAGTTATTATATTTATTTTATATTAATTATATATTTGACAAATTCTGGGACCTTGTTGAGATGTAACTCTGTAGAGTAACTCTGCATTTTGATATTCTTACAGATTAAAAAACATAAAAATAAATAAATAATATATAGTTTTAAATATGTCTGTACATTTAGCAGTTTGAAAAGCAGTTTTAATTAAGCTGAATTGTACTGGAACATTCTTGTAGTGGTATAAAGACACATAAGATGTCAATAAGACTGTCTGATAAGACATTTCTTCTGTTTCCTAGTATTCAAGCAATGGGTTGCAGAAATGATTTGAAGTTATTATATTTATTTTATATTAATTATATATTTGACAAATTCTGGGACCTTGTTGAGATGTAACTCTGTAGAGTAACTCTGCATTGTGATATTCTTACAGATTAAAAAACATAAAAATAAATAAATAATATATAGTTTTAAATATGTCTGTACATTTAGCAGTTTAAAAAGCAGTTTTAATTAAGTTGAATTGTACTGGAACATTCTTGTAGTGGTATAAAGACACATAAGATGTCAATAAGACTGTCTGATAAGACATTTCTTCTGTTTCCTAGTATTCAATGAACACTGATATCCACCCACACATTTTCAGCATGTGGATGTTTTCAAGGCGCTGAGGATCATTGTTTAATTTCAGCAGCTCTTGACAGCTCAGGGAAGCACAGAGCTGTTGATAATAGACTGTATTAGTTGATCATCCTCAAAATAAAAAGAAAAGTTCAGGAGCTCTGACTCCAACTTGACTTTAAAGTCACAGAGACGTGAAAGTGTCACAGGTAGTCTTTGGTGTAATACATCAAGGGACAGCCAGGCCAGAACAAGCAGCCACAGAAGACAACCACGGAGCAACAGATAAGAGACTATTTTGCTGAGATGAAAGACGTCTTTTGTGTGAACTGTTCATCTTGAGTCGAGAGAAATTACTAATATCACAAAAACGCACAGCTGTGAAAGTAAAAAAAAAAAAAAAACTAAAGAGAGAATCTAGAGATGCTGCTATTTCCATGAAATGCCCATATGTGTCAACAAATGCTAGATATGAAATGCGATAAATTCAAAGCTTCTAAAGTTGTGTGATGTGCTGTTTCCAAATTCAAAAGTGAACCGCAGTGTCCAGCGCTATGTGAAGTTAAACACTTAGTTTGAAACTGCATCACTTAATTATTTCCCAGTTGTGCACCATGTTTCCTTCAGAACCAATACATTATTGATTTAGTTCAGTTCAAATTTTCACCAGAAAACACGAGAAGCCGTTTTGCTCCCCATGATAAACAAACACTGCATTAATATTAGGCTCATCTGTGACTGGGGCTACTTTCACATGCGGAAGTTGGAAAGGTTGTATCTCAACTATAGCTTTTGAACTTGTTTTCTCTACATTTTGTACAGTGTACTTTTACTATTACATTATAGATGTACTATAGTTTATAGCATCTACTATTATAGTTTGTATTCATATTTCTCATTTTAATCGTGTGTGTGTGTGTGTACATACAAACAGACAATCAATGCATAATGTAGTTCAGCTACACTGAAATTATTTTGCTTGCACAAATAGTGCATATATGCAGGGTCAACTGTAAATGTAATTTTGTGGGAATACATTGTTTCTGGAATAGTAGCACATCCTCAGGAAGGGGAAAGTAAAATTGAAATGTACGTGATTTGAAAAAATGTAATCAATAAATCTTCAGAAAATAACATATAAATGCACATTGGCTTCAAGCCTATTATCAGCATATGCCAATATAATGCCCTACGAACGACAACGACCCTGCAATTGCCATGTGGAGGCGGTTCTCAACCTTTTTTATTACACATGCTATGTTTTCAGTATTTGTTATTGATGCAAACAAGTGTACTATATATAATGCAAAGAAGTTACAAGTTATTTTAGTGCACTAAGTTCAGATAAATTAAAATAAGAAATGTTGTATTGGCAACTAGATGGAATGAAATAGTTGTACTTATTTTTATTTCAATTAACATTTATTTTATGTAAAGTAAAGAAAATGTTTTTCATATAAGAATGTACTTGAGCTAATAAAAAAAACCACTCCGCTAACTTAAATCCATATAAAAGTAAACTATAACAGATTTTCATTTAATTGCAATTGACATGCGTTGAAGTGTCAGAGAACATTATATTCAGTTAATGCTTAAATTTGTAGTTTTAAGTGTTATTATTTCTGTAATAAGTACTATTTTAAAATTATTCAATTTTTTTCCCAAAGAAGTGGGCAATGTTTTGCATTTCTATTTAATTTATAAACTTCAGTTTAAATTTGAAATTAAATACACATTTTGTGTGTTTTATCAGTTTTATTATGTGCAGGGCTCATTTATGGACAGGGTCCACCGTGACAACTTACCCCACCCCGTGCCATCAGTGTGTGTTTTCCTGAGCAATACTGGTGCAAATGCTCAAATGCTAACCCTAACTTTTAAAAATAAACATACCCAAAGAATTATTCACAGAGTAAAAAGTGTGACAGTCTCAGGAAACTATATTTACCCCCAGCCTCCAAATCCAACCAGCGAGATCCTGAGATGATCTCTGACTCCATATGTATAATAAATCAAATATAGATCATGTGGATAATTTCATCAAGACAAACAGACAGAGTGGTATACATTATTTTACAAAAGCATCTCTGCTGCGATGCTACATGTACTTCCTAAGTAGACATTTGATATCAAAGACAGAGAGGCCATGTTATTAATGTATTTTCCCTGTATCGGACAGGTAGCAAATGTAAATTTAATGTAAGGTGCTTCAAAGCACCGCAAGTGTCATGAAACCACATGAAAAGCAAAAAAGTCTTCACAGTAAAACATGAAAACATGTATTTGAACTACAGGAAAAAGGTCCTGGCGACTGCTTAGATCCAAAAAAGAAACTGGTTGAATGTGGGCTCACACAGCTAAATACATTCATTTCTACCAACAAAACTAATTTGTATGACTTAAATCAAGTAGAAATAACTATTTAAGGTAATAATTGCAGGTTACCACTTTGACAGCCTTTTTGACGCATATAGAAATGCAATATACAATAGATATTGCACAATATCAAGAGATATATTGGGCATACCTATACCTGTAATATACCTATTATAAGTATAGGTATCGGTAATATATGCCATCTACCTATATAATATCAATGTCATATATTATGTAATATATCATGTTGCTTTGCAATGTCCTGTTGCTTTGCACTCCTTTGTGAAGCAAAACAGTTTGAAAATCACAAACGTATGAGCAAAGTTGAACTTGCCACTACAAAGACAGACACATTTGCATATGTCTTGCAAATTGTCTGGTAATCATTATCTGTGCTTTGAAGGGTCAGCGGCTAATGGGGTCAAAGTTTGAGCTGTTCGAACTTTGAGTGCCGCATAACAATGCTTGGAGTATCGCAGATGCTGACGCTTTGAGTTCAATTCATTGGGTAATGCAGAATCAGTCAAGTGTATTTGAATAAGGTGAAGGTCCTTTACTGTAAGTCTGTTCAGCTTGATCATAAATGAAATGCATGATTACAATATAAATTGTCTTTATATTATTTGCATTTAGAATACAAAAAAAAAAAAAAAAAAAAAACTTCTTGGCCAGAAGGTATGTACGTTTATTAAAAGTACTAATGCTAATGAGGCACAAATGTTGTATCGTAATAGGCAAATACACACATGCAAGATTACACATGTAGGAAATTTTTTGGTCTAACATATAGTATATAGTGCATAGTGTACTCAGTATATATGCCCTTTTTGAAAGAGTACGTATGAATGCACTACATTATTCAGAAAGAGCTCTGATAAGGGCATGTCGAACAACATTCAAACTGTTTTCGGTGCCGAATTCCTAGTTTAGTTAAGGTAACTCCTGAACAATTCATGTGTTCATGCAATGGTAAGTGACTGTGTCAAGCTGTATGTGCATATACAGTACACAGGGCATGTAACATAGCATGCATTTTTGAATTGACCAAATATGCCTGTATTTTCAGAAGGTACTGCAAACAAAAAGTACAGTTAATCGTCCTGCATTAACCTCCCTGGATGTGAAGGAGGACTGAAAAGAACAGGTAGCACACTATAGATTAATATTCAAAACACAATGACCAAATTAGTGAGGGAAAAATGAAGAGGAAAAGTCAAATAAGAAATTCTTGCAGAAACATGTATTGTAACTTAACTCTCTGATGATGTTTACTGGCTGTTAAATGAATCCAGGCTCTCATTTAAGATTCGACAAGCAGATGCATCTAATGTGATCTGAAATAAAGGTTTAATTGATTTGGTTTTGGAGCGCTACTTTAGTCTGCAATGGGATTTAAATGAGCTCTGGTCATTTTTTTGGATTTATACGTGCACTCTTAAAGGTTCTTCACTGCGATGCCATAGAAGAACCATTTTTGGTTCAACAAAGAACCATTCAGTTAAAGGTTCTTTAAATAACCATCTCTTCATTACCTTTTTATAATCTGAAGAACCTTCTTTCGCACAAAGAACCTTTTGTGAAACAAAGTTTCTTCAGATGTTAAAGGTTTTTTTTATGTAACCATTTAGACAAAAAGGTTATTCTATGGCATCGCAGTGAAGAACCTTTCTTTTGAAGAGTGTGAGAGGTTATTTAAAAGGTCGTCTTCTTCTTTATATTTCACTTTTTAGTTGTATGAATCCATAATCAGCATCCAAAATACATGCCATAAAATCATGGCAGAATTTCAGCAGTTCACATGCTAGACTGAACATGAGTGTTTCGTACGATGAGAATTAAGTGCAAACGGTTACTTAAATTTACATATACTCCTCACAAAGATTTCATAAGAGAGCACAGTTATGTTTACATACCAACAACCGGTTACACTGTTGTTCTCTCGTTGTTCTGAAGACTGACATGACACCTTCATAATCATGACATGACACCTACATAATCATGACATGACACATGTCATGAATATGAAGGTTTTTTTATGCATGTTTATGACAACTGTCATTAAGTGTCATTAGCTCAGTTATGTCATTTTTAATGCTTTAAAGATGACATTGTTTGAGATGTCTTTGTTATGGGCTATGGTTAGGGATAGGGTTAGGTTAGGCCAAATAATGTCATATTTGCATTAAAAATGACATAACTGAGCGAATGACACTTAATGACAGTTGTCATAAACATGCATAAAACCTCCTTCATATTCATGACATGTGTCATGTCATGATTATGTAGGTGTCATGTCATGATTATGAAGGTGTCATGTCAGTCTTATGCACACCCCTTCAAGTAAAGTGTTACCCAACAACCTTCTCACTTGTAATTTTATTTATTTTTTAAGCAAATTAAAATGTCCAAAACTAGTAGGACAGAAAGAGAGCGAGAGAGAGAGAGAGAGAGAGAGAGAGAGAGAGAGAGAGAGAGAGGGGTCAATATCTCATTTATTTCTCCTAGACTGCAATACGTTTAAATGGAGAACAAATGAGAACTTTTTCTGAAGTCTCCTGCTTCTCAGATGTTTCTCCTGGGAAAGACTCAATCTCAAACATCTCCTTGGCGTTTCAGACAAAATCTCAAAATAAAAAAGTCATCATTTACACACTTTCCACTTAATTGCTTTTCCTTATGTTGAACACAAAAGAAGATATTCGGAAGAATGTTGGTAACCAAACAGTTGCTGGTAGCCATTTTATTTTACATACAATGGAAGTCAATGGCTACCGGCAACTGCTTTGTTCACAACATTCCTTGAATATCTGCGTTTGTCAAACTCATATAGGTTTGGAAAAAACTTAAATTATAACAACATTTTTATTTTTGGGTGAACTATACATTTACAGTATTCATTTAGCAGATGCTTTTATCCAAAGCGACTATCCCTTTAATAATGTCTCAAATTGTGCCTCAAAGTTTGCATTCAAAAATCAGATCTCTAACATTTTTTTGTCAAACTGACCAAACGATCTGACACATTCATTTTTTTATTTTTATTAATTGAATGATTAGATTATTCATTTATATTGTCTGTACTCTTACTGATGTCAACATTTTTTCTTCTTTTTATTTTACCAAAGGAAAAAATGAAATATAATTCATATGTCTCCTGAGTTTTGAAACAGCAGCAATAAAACAATGAACGTTTATAATTTAATTCATGATTTTTGCTCACCAGGCAAGTAATAGCACTCTCCTCAGCAACTACTGGAGGAGGTATACCATTCATGTTCATACCACAATCATGTCTAAACATGAGCAATAGAAAGAGTAATGCTTTCTGAGAAGATTCTACTAGACTCTTTTAAATTTAAATCTAAGTCCAACTTTATATTCACTTCCAGTCTCATTTACTTGCTGAATTTAGCATGCCTGACTTCTTCAGACAGAATGTCTATATATTTTATTTAAATTGTTTTTGCAAGTATTAAATTGGAGGTCGAGGCCTAGAGCCATGTTCTGTCAAACAACAATAGCTCTCGATATACAGCCCATTCTTCTGCGGTTTACCTAATACAAGTGCGCTCTGAGGATAATGGCCTGGCAGTGACTAATCCTTCATTCTGCTGACGAGCATGTTTGTTTTAAGTAAACATAAAGGAATGAATAAGTGACTTGCTTTTAATTTGTATGGATAACTTGTTGTGCTGCTATTCCTGGGACACTGCACAGTGAAGATTGCTCTGCCATTCATTATTTTCCCTTCGCTTGCTTGCTTTCTCTCAGGACTACTCCACTTGAAGGGGTGAACAGCAACCGAAGAGAGGGGGCCTGCTCTATTAAATTTTGTTTTGGCAGTGCTATCAAAGATACAGATATCGAAAGCCATTTCATTTCTACTTTTCTGTCTTTTTATGCATTTCAGAAAAACAGACAAAGCAAAAAACGAAATGTGTTATAGATATACAAGTTTTGGGTTGTTTTTCAGGTTTTGAAATGCTGCATTTTTTAAAATCAAAATACAGTAAAAATAGTAATGTTGTAAAATATTATTACAATTTAAAAACAGTTGTTTTCTATATGCATGTAGTTTGCATCATATCCTGTGATGCAAAGCTCAATTTTCAGCATCATTACTCCAGTCTTCAGTGTCACATGATCCTTCAGAAATAATTCTAATATGCTGATTTTATTATTATTATCAATGTTCAAAATGGCTGTGTGTAATATTTTGCTGGAAACTGTGATACTTTTTTTCCCCAGGAATCTTGATAAAGAAAATAATTTATTTTAAATATTTTTTTTCATTAATGTTCAAAAGAAGATCATTCATGTGGAATATAACTCTTTTGTAACATGAAAAATTTATTTACTGTCACTTTTAATCAATTTAATGCATCCTTGCTGAATGTATATATATATATATATATGTATATTGTTTTTCCCCTGCTTTTTCTGAGAAAAGAGCCCCCTTCATTCATGTCCTGCTAATCCTAAAACATAAAGAGGACTTTTACATTACACTCAAGATATTAATATTGATCAGCAAAGCCAGACTTCAACAGATGTCAATGGACAGTTCAATTGTAAGTGCTTGTGAAATACATAAAAACACTATGAAAGAGTGTGAGGTAAGTATCCCTCAAGTCCCAGGCCTTTGATACATATTTGCACTACAAAGCATCGTCTGCAGAGTTTAAATAAGCACTCTATTTTTACGCTTGAAAAATACCCACGATCATCTACTGACAGCAGAAGAACACAACAGGCCCAACTGAGCCGTTTTCAGAAGTTGCTAAGCAATTGATTGGCTTGATCACGCAGGTGTGGAGTGCTCTTAAGTGGATGAACTTTGTACAGTTTCCTCCTTTCATGATTTTTTAAAAGCCTTTTTGCCTTCAATTTTACAGGGAAGTCGAGAGAGACTAACAAGTGCGAGAAAGAAAGCAGGACAGGATCAGGACAGACGCAGACAGGATTTATGTGTGTTCCCGTGAGCTCTTTCATTTCTCTATGCTATAAGCTGCTTTTAAACAATCTGTATTGTGAAAAGCATTACACTAATCAACTTGACTTGACACGGCACAAAACAATTCAGCTTTCACAGTTGTGTTCCTCATTTCTGTCAACAATGTATGGTTTTTATGAAAACTTTTATGAAAGACATAAATCTTCTAAGATCATTCAATTTTCACAGGCTTAAAAAATATATGGTTATTTTCTGGGTCACAAATATAATCCCATCCAAACATTTTAGGTCAGTAAGATATTTTCTAAAATAAAATTAAAAATTAAAAAATCCCAGCAAGGACCCATTACATGGATAGATAGTTACAGTAAAGACATTTGTAATTTTACTAAATATTTTTTTTTCAAATAAATGTTGTTCTTTCAAGCTTTTTTTATTCAGCAAAGAATCATGGGGTGATGCATTGATAAGCACTGATAGCATTGATAATAAAAATAAAAAATATCTTCTTGACCGGCAAATCAACATATTAGAATGATTTCTGAAGGATCATGTGACACTGAAGACTGGACAATTCAGCTTTTTGCTGTCAAAGAAATAAATTACATTTTTAAAATATATAAAAACGTAATAAATTAAAATAATTACTAATATGGAAAAACCTGATGCTTTGCATAAAATAAACAATTTTATTCATAAAGATACAGAATACGTTGGATGTTAAAACGTCCTCAGAGCAGTTTATTGGCAGGTTATGGAGTCACAGCATGTTTGGGCTAGAGTGAAACGCAGGGCGGTCGTCCGTTAGCAGTTCCCCGCCGAACACGACTCTAGCTCGGGTACGAGAACCAGCGCCGTTACGGTGGAAACACAATAACAGAGACTGGTCGGTTACACGTGAATTACTTCTGTTTAATGTTGAATTTTTCTTCTAATGTTTGTTAAACGAGTTTAAATATAGGCAATTTGTATAGCCTATTAAAAACGATAAACAATGCTGTAAATGATAAATAAAGTAAAATAAAGGAAGTTATCATGAAAACCAGTGGTTGTGTGGAGTATTTTAGAAAAGTTCAGAGGATTTAAGTTCATCTGTAAACCTTATTTAATCTATGAAGTAAAACATAAGCTAGTAATATAGTAAAAATGAATAAACCCATTAGCTGGGTTAAATCAACCCATTATGCTGGGTAAATTTAACCCCAGATGGGTTCTGTCCTATATTTACCCAGCCCTTGGGTTAATAACAACCCAAATTGGAGTGTATACTTACCATATACAATAATAAAGAAATTCAAATATCTCTGAAAGTGCTTGACATAATATTAAAAAAAAAATTAAATCCTTGTACATAAACTTTATTAAAAAAATTTTTGTGTGTGTTTCACCCTGTTTTTCTCCCGGTACTCAAGAATCACTGATTTGTGTTTGTTTTTATTGAGCAACTTTCATCATTGAAGTTCTCTCTATAACCTTCAGAGCGGTAAAACATTGCCTTATAAACTCTGCAAGCTCAGGAGATTTATGTGCTAAATCCCTAAAATCTTACAAACTATCAGTTTGTGCAGTGCTCCATGCAGAATCTGTAGTACAGGCTGTGTTCAATTAGGGAAGCCATTTCAATCTGGCCCTACAAAGTCAGCACACATTAATAACCATGCTGCTAAAGAGCATGTTGACGAGGAAGTATTTCTCATTCTGCTGACAGACGATAATGGGGAGGATGCTAAGACTGGATTCATCATTCAGTCCTGGTCGTCGTTTCAAAGAAACCCAGAATGCATCACATTATCACATGCTTGAATAAAGTGTTTCCTCACACATTAACTACACAAACCTGACTCGTTTATCCAGGACAAAAAACACGGAAGGTCATTGAATTGGGATAAAGACATTCATTTGTAATGGGAAAATGATGATAATTAGCAGAGAACAATTCCTTCCTCTATAGATTTGCAGTGTGGAGTAATTAATTGAATTCCAGCTCAAAGGGGGATCCACACGGTTTCAAAATCAATTTGCGCTTTATGTAGAAAGAATCCTATTAAATAAATAAATTCCTTTGGATTTCTTTTTCATGCACTTGAAATTATCCAGAACTTCTAGGCGCAAATTAAATTCATGCAAGACCTTCCTCCAGAAATGTGATAAATGAATCCTCGGATGACCAGAACTCAACACTCCAGTGAGTCTTTTGTTCATAAATACGTACATCTAGGCACAAAAAAACTTTGAGGACAGTCAGCAAGATCCCTGCACGTCGGATCTCCTCTGTAATTTTCCACCGTTCCTGGGCTTTTTCTGAAAAGATGAGCTGTGCAAATTTCGAGACAGGCGCATTCGGTTATTCAGTTATCAAATATCACTGTTTTGTGTTCCACAGAAGAAAATAAGTCGCGGGTTTGCAAAGACGCGAGGATGAGTAAATGATGACAGAATTTTCATTTTGGGCTAAACTCTACCTTTAATGCTGGTTATTATATTTAAATTCATAGTTCTGCTTTCAAGTGATTCTCTTAAATCACAACATATCTGCTGTCATATTTGGCACCATAATTGCTACACTTACTGTACATACATAATTCTTTATAATGACTGAATTCTGTAGTTAATTACACACTGTCTTTACACAGTCCTGCTTCACTGTCCTTTATTTCCAGAGTCCTCCTACACTTTTGTCTCTGGGATTGACAAAAGAGACACGAGATAAACACTAAGAGTGAAATACCGTCAGGAAAGAAGTAAATTGGAGAGTCTCAGGGTTGTAGACAGGCTAGTAGTACTCAACTCTAGTAGTACTTTCCCTCCAGGAAAAGCTGAGCTCAGGTGGTGCAATTTGCATTGTAAAAGGACTTGTAGTCCATGTTGCTCTGTCAAATCCCATCCAGAGGCTTGCATGGAGAAAGAAAGTACTGGAAACGAGAGAAATATGCTTCTGGTAACACTCAGATTACCAGAAGCACATTTGGTAACACAATCAGATTTTTGGAGATACCGAATCAGTAAAAAGTAATAGTTAAAAAAATAAAAATTAAATAAAATTAGGCTATCAGGCCATCCAAGATGTGGGTAAGTTTGTTTCTTCATCGGAAAGAAAAAAAAAAAAAGAGAGAGAAACGTAGCATTACATCCTTTGCAGTGAATGGGTGCCGTCAGAATGAGAGTCCAAACAGCTGATAAAAACATCACAATAATCCACACCACTCCAGTCCATCAATTAACAACTTGTGAAGTGAAAAACTGTGTTTGTCAGAAACAAATAGATTATTAAGACTTTTTTTTTTTTAACATCAAACCGTTGCTTCCAGCATAATATTGCTTCCTCCAGTGAAAAAGTAATCTCAAATGAATCAGGAGAGAAATATTCACAGATCACGCAGCAACAGTCCAAAACAGTTGTAAAAAATCAACCCATTATGCTGGGTAAATTTAACCCCAGATGGGTTCTGTCCTATATTTACCCAGCCCTTGGGTTAATAACAACCCAAATTGGAGTGTATACTTACCATATACAATAATAAAGAAATTCAAATATCTCTGAAAGTGCTTGACATAATATTAAAAAAAAAATTAAATCCTTGTACATAAACTTTATTAAAAAAATTTTTGTGTGTGTTTCACCCTGTTTTTCTCCCGGTACTCAAGAATCACTGATTTGTGTTTGTTTTTATTGAGCAACTTTCATCATTGAAGTTCTCTCTATAACCTTCAGAGCGGTAAAACATTGCCTTATAAACTCTGCAAGCTCAGGAGATTTATGTGCTAAATCCGTAAAATCTTACAAACTATCAGTTTGTGCAGTGCTCCATGCAGAATCTGTAGTACAGGCTGTGTTCAATTAGGGAAGCCATTTCAATCTGGCCCTACAAAGTCAGCACACATTAATAACCATGCTGCTAAAGAGCATGTTGACGAGGAAGTATTTCTCATTCTGCTGACAGACGATAATGGGGAGGATGCTAAGACTGGATTCATCATTCAGTCCTGGTCGTCGTTTCAAAGAAACCCAGAATGCATCACATTATCACATGCTTGAATAAAGTGTTTCCTCACACATTAACTACACAAACCTGACTCGTTTATCCAGGACAAAAAACACGGAAGGTCATTGAATTGGGATAAAGACATTCATTTGTAATGGGAAAATGATGATAATTAGCAGAGAACAATTCCTTCCTCTATAGATTTGCAGTGTGGAGTAATTAATTGAATTCCAGCTCAAAGGGGGATCCACACGGTTTCAAAATCAATTTGCGCTTTATGTAGAAAGAATCCTATTAAATAAATAAATTCCTTTGGATTTCTTTTTCATGCACTTGAAATTATCCAGAACTTCTAGGCGCAAATTAAATTCATGCAAGACCTTCCTCCAGAAATGTGATAAATGAATCCTCGGATGACCAGAACTCAACACTCCAGTGAGTCTTTTGTTCATAAATACGTACATCTAGGCACAAAAAAACTTTGAGGACAGTCAGCAAGATCCCTGCACGTCGGATCTCCTCTGTAATTTTCCACCGTTCCTGGGCTTTTTCTGAAAAGATGAGCTGTGCAAATTTCGAGACAGGCGCATTCGGTTATTCAGTTATCAAATATCACTGTTTTGTGTTCCACAGAAGAAAATAAGTCGCGGGTTTGCAAAGACGCGAGGATGAGTAAATGATGACAGAATTTTCATTTTGGGCTAAACTCTACCTTTAATGCTGGTTATTATATTTAAATTCATAGTTCTGCTTTCAAGTGATTCTCTTAAATCACAACATATCTGCTGTCATATTTGGCACCATAATTGCTACACTTACTGTACATACATAATTCTTTATAATGACTGAATTCTGTAGTTAATTACACACTGTCTTTACACAGTCCTGCTTCACTGTCCTTTATTTCCAGAGTCCTCCTACACTTTTGTCTCTGGGATTGACAAAAGAGACACGAGATAAACACTAAGAGTGAAATACCGTCAGGAAAGAAGTAAATTGGAGAGTCTCAGGGTTGTAGACAGGCTAGTAGTACTCAACTCTAGTAGTACTTTCCCTCCAGGAAAAGCTGAGCTCAGGTGGTGCAATTTGCATTGTAAAAGGACTTGTAGTCCATGTTGCTCTGTCAAATCCCATCCAGAGGCTTGCATGGAGAAAGAAAGTACTGGAAACGAGAGAAATATGCTTCTGGTAACACTCAGATTACCAGAAGCACATTTGGTAACACAATCAGATTTTTGGAGATACCGAATCAGTAAAAAGTAATAGTTAAAAAAATAAAAATTAAATAAAATTAGGCTATCAGGCCATCCAAGATGTGGGTAAGTTTGTTTCTTCATCGGAAAGAAAAAAAAAAGAGAGAGAAACGTAGCATTACATCCTCTGCAGTGAATGGGTGCCGTCAGAATGAGAGTCCAAACAGCTGATAAAAACATCACAATAATCCACACCACTCCAGTCCATCAATTAACAACTTGTGAAGTGAAAAATGGTGTTTTCCGAAACAAAAAAATTTTTAAAGCTTTTTTTTTTTTTAACATCAAACCGTTGCTTCCAGCATAATATTGCTTCCTCCAGTGAAAAAGTAATCTCAAATGAATCAGGAGAGAAATATTCACAGATCACGCAGCAACAGTCCAAAACAGTTGTAAACAAATATGCATGTGGATTTTGATTTGAGAGGACAAATCTCTTTTTCTCTAGAGAAACCGTTATTATGGACTCGTATTTTGGCCAGAAGTGATGGTTTAAATTTAAAATGCCTTAATGATGGATTTGTTTCTTTTACAAACATGCAGCTTTTCACTCCACATGATGTTAATTGATAGACTGGAGTGGTGTGGATTATTTGTGGATTATTGTGATGTTTTTTATCAGCTGTTTGACTCTCATTCTGACGGCACCCATTCACTGCAGAGGATCCATTGGTGAGCAAGTGATGAAATGCTACATTTACTCAAATCTGTTCTGATGAAGAAACAAACTCATTTACATCTTTAATAGCCTGTGGGGGAGTACATTGTCAGAATACTTTTTTGTTTTTGTTGTTGGTATTTTAATGCTGATGCAAAGCTAAGAAGAGTAGATTTACTATAGGGACACCTCTTAAAAAGTTACATATTGTTTGTGTTTGCAAGTTTGTAAGTGTTTGTAAACCTGTAGATAAATAGAAGCTAGAGGCAGATGCATTGGGACCTACATGTGGGCAGTTTACTATCAGAGCGCATCAATTTACGCCTACTATTGTAATTTCAGGTAACTTGGGGATATTGCTATATCACACCTCATATGGAGCATGAAAAGTGGGATATTACAAAAGTGAGGAAATTAAATTCCTATGCTCTTTTTGAATGTTGGTTAACAGTCATGAGATATAAAAAGTAAGAGCAGAGCATGTATATATATATATATATATATATATATATATGATATTTCAGACAATAACTGATATGCAGACTAACATGCATTTTTGTGTCCTTGAAATATACTCTAGAATATAACGTATAACCATAACTTCTTTATATTTATAACGTAAGGGTCCTTGAGGAATATTTGTTTGCTGCTAATGTGAACAAGGCCTAAAAACTGCCAGTGCTATTATACTTATTTGCATCAAGAACAAATACTGGAAAAAATAGGTTGCACACTAAAAAAGGCTGAGAACTGATAGTGCGTATGGCATTATATTAGCATTTTCTGATAATGGGCTTGAAGCCAATGTGCATTTGTATGGTGTTTTCTAAAAACGTATTGATTCATTTTTTTTTTCAAATCACTTACATTTCAATATTTACTTTCCCATTCCTGTTTGATTATTTACCAAACAGAGGATGTGCTACTATTCAAAAAAACAATTTATTCCCACATTGACACAAAATTACATTTACAGTTGACCCTGCATATATGCATTATGCATGCGTGCAAAACTCTTTTAATGTAGCTGAACTGCATAATGCATTGACTGTCTGCTTGCAAGGTAAGCAATCCCTGTTTGACTAATCTCTGTACTTCACTGAAGTCCCTTCGTTCTCTAGTCAATGCTAATTAACTTCCTCAAGCTACCTGGGATGAAAGTAATCTGCCATCTGCTATGCTAGAGCAACTCCTAACCGTGCAGCTAGTGAGCTGCAAATTAACTTGGGATAATCATATGCATTAAACTGTAAAAAAATAAAAAAATAAAAAAAATAAAAATAAAAATAGTGGAAAAATTGTTAATTCAGTGAACAGTTTCTATTTGATCTGACTATTAAAAATGAACTTTGTTGGTATAGCCTAGTGCAATCAGGCTGATCCAGTCACATTAAATTAGATTTGCATTTCCTGAAGGATATACCAACACTTGTGTACCAGTATATGAAATGCATTCGATTTTCACTGTTGCATGGCTCTTAACAACAATCTCCATAATTGTAAATGTATCTAAGAGATGCAAAAACATGAATACGATTATGTATAATTTCATACTCTAAGATACTAATGACACAATATAGCACACTATATTTTGTTTTGTTTTATCACTTCTCTACGAGTTTCACATGAAAGCAAAACGATTTCTGCGAAGAGCTCATTATAATTCCAGGTACAGTCATATCAGTATTGATTCGCCTCCTGTTGGGCTAGCTTGCTAAATTGACATATCTGGGCAAAGCTACCCTTCAGCTTATAGTAGCAACGTTTAGCCCACAGCCCTGAGATTAAGCCAGTGCCACTGAGCTTAGAGGCCGAGCTCATTTAAAATCGCTACCAGTGTTCATTAAGGACTCAAAAGAGGCTGGGAATTTTCCCTTCAAGATAAGGACAATCAGTGATTACCTGAGAAAGATTAAGCAGCCCCAGCCCCGCTGCACCGCCCTACTTGGATCCGGGGCGAGGCGGTTATCTTTACTTATTTAACTGTGGTAAAGCCAACTCGGGGGAATGCCAGGTGCTGCAACAACACTATTGATTTGTTCTGCAGGCCTAAACAAAGTCCTATTTGAATTGCATGCAGGAACCCTTTATGTGGAATACAGAACGGCCTTAAACACAACCAAATATTTCTCTGCACAAGTAAAACTGTTAATCTGTCACACTCGGATGGTCTGCATGCCTTTGCAATGTTTTATTTTTGAATGTGAATGCAATCCAATATTTGCACAAATTTGTTTATTACAGACTGCAATTTTTTTTATTAGTACCAAAACAGAGGCAAATTATGAAAAGATGCCCTTTAAGCAATTTCCCTCTTCAGTAACACCGTAACTATTTTGGAATATTGTTGTGATGAGAAGTTTCTTTTAGACAGAAACGCTTCACCGTTCTTTGATAATCAACATCTCAATTATCATTTCAAATCACAAGCATTATATTTAATATATATGAAGTGTGCCATTTGTTGGAGGTTAAAACTGCATATTTTTTTACAGGTTAAAATGCAGAGACAGGTAAGCCATTTACGCAGGTTTCTAAACATTGCTTAGCAATATTGGCTTGTGCAAACACTGCAAACTAATTGCAAGAGTTTTGGTGGGACTATATTTGGAATGAAGACTGGAGTAATGATGCTGAAAATTCAGCTTAACATTACATGAATAAATTACATTTTAAATGATATTCAAATGGAACAAAATAATTTTAAATTGTAATAACATTTCACAATATTCTTGTTTTTACTGTATTTTTTTAATGAAATAAATAGCCTTGGTGACTATAAGAGACTTCTTTCATTACAAAATCTTACCGACCCCAAACTCGGCTTTAAAAGAAACATTCAGAGTTGTTCCTGGTCACAAAATCCAATATATTTCACTGCAATGATTGTAGTAGTTCTCTAATTCAATTTCAATCCAGTACAAAGCTTGCCAATCAGAGGATGAATGAACAAAACCGTACTTTATTTCTCCATAGGTCCTCAAAACAGTACCATCTCTAGAGCCAGATCTTGAGAAGCAAATCAAATGCAACCTTGTCATTAGTGCATCAGTGGTGACCCCCTTAATCTATGCCCCTCTGAGCCAAAAGTACAAGATGTCAAGCAGCAATTCAGAAGCTGGGAACATTTACAATCTCAGTCCGTCCGAAACATTTGGCTGAGAAAGCAGATGAGAGTAAAAAGGCAGGGAAAAGCTGTGACGATTGGCCACCACACTGACTGACTGTGTGACTGCAAGCGGAATCACTTACATGTCCCATTGAACACAGCTGCAAACAGATTGTTGAATTTTAGTAGAAAATCCAACTGAATGAATAAATGCATTACATACCGTACATGGGAGGAAATGACGCACACTAGACTTGCGCTTGTATCGCCTACATGAGCAGCCAAACTCAACCCATGTACTAACTGCATGATCCCAATTTAATGCATGTTGATTTGTTTTATATTTAAAGTAGAGTGGTGAAATTAAATACAGTTGTTTCATTATTTGGTTCATAAATTATATTAATACAATACAATACAATATAATAATATATATTATATAATATAATTTGTGCATGTATACAGTGAAGATGTCTTAAGTCACACTAAACAGGTCTGACTATCATTGCATTTGATTACAAAATATCAAACCAAGCCCATTTATTTTAATTCTAAACCATTTAAAGGAATAGTTCACTCAAAAATTTTAATTTGCTGAAAATGTACTCTTTATGAACCCACAGGCCATCCAAGAAGTGGATAGGTTTGTTTCTTCATTGGAGAAATAAATTACATCGCTTGCTCACCAATGGATCCTCTGCAGTGAATGGGTGCCGTCAGAATGAGAGTCCAAACAGCTGATAAAAACATTACAGTAATCCACAGCACTTCAATCCATCAATTAACATCATGTGAAGTGAAAAACTGCATTTTTGTAAGAAACAAACCCATCATTAAGGTCTTTAAACTGTTGCTTCTAGACCAAATGCAAGTCCATAATCCATAATAACACTTCCTTCAGTGAAAAATTCCATCCCCTGTTGTCCTCTCAGATCAAAATCCACCCACATATTTGTTCAGAATTGCTTTTGCTTGTAAACGGTGCTTGATCTGTGCATATTCCTCTCTTGATTCAAACTAAATACCTTTTTCACTGGAGGAAGCATTATTGTGGATAGAGGACTCAGTGGTTTAGACAGAATCAGTGGTTTGAAGTTAAAATGTCTAAATGGAGGATTTGTTTCTTACTAACACAACATTTTGCTTCATAAGACATTAATTGATGGACTGGAGAGGTGTGGATTACTTGTGGATTATTGTGATGCTTTTTATCAACTGTTTGGATTCTCATTCTGATGGCACCCATTCACTGCAGATGATCCATTGGTGAGCAAGTGATCAAATGCTAAATTTCACCAAATCTTTTCTGATGAAGAAACACATTTACTTCTTGGATGGCCTGAATGGGAGTACTTTATAAAGACATTTTCAGTTTTGGGTGAACAATTCATTTAATTTAAACATAAGATATCCGAAGTGTTTGCTAGTTGGTTTACATTTATGGCCTGCAATGATGCACTGAAACGTTTCAAGTGTGGCTTAAGTGTGCGATTACATGTTTGGGCGTTTGGTAAACTCAGTTCAAGAACACTATTGACTTTCCCCACCTGGTCTAGCATGGATATATGCACAGCCTAGTCTGAATTGTGCAGCTGCACAGCATCTCGCGGCATTTTAAATGCAATTTTTCCCAAGTGCGTCTGACAACCCAAACACTACAGACTGCAATTTCCAATGCTCAGCTTTTTTGCCCCCCATGTGAATATAAATTTTCCTGCATATTGCCTCAAAATTGCCGTCCTAAATCATTGGCTGATTTTGTAATGAAATGTATATGGGTTGTAGAGGAAATTTAATCAAGGTTTTAAAGTTGTTTATTAGATCATAACCACCAGTATGATTTTAAAAGCCCCATTAAGTTAAGTGAAATTGCAACTTGTGTGTAGCCTCCAGTGGCTTAACTTTCCAAACGTATAAGTGAAGAAAATTTGGCAGGACGTATTTTGAAAGGCAATAGATAGGAGGAAAAAAAAATCAAAGTCATTTTGAATCTTTCAATAAAAATGATGAGTGCTTCATCTACATCTGAGAACACTGCTGACCTTCAAAACCTCTTAGTAGGCATTGCAGCCAAGTCATCCATAATAATAATAATAATAATAATAATAATAATAATGATAATAATAGGTAAAGGCTGCAGGAAAATTAGCTTTGCATTCACAGGGGGAAAAATACCATTTAAAATATATTAACAAAATACAATTTTTTATTTTAAATTGTAAAATAATTTTATATATATATATAATACAATTTTTAATATACACAAAAAGTGAAACGTGACCTGCCTGGACACATCCCCATAATATTCACCCAGTTAGTTTCATTACATTCTCATGAATTATACATTTGTATCATTTCCTCCGTTAAGAAGACGTTCATTAACAACACAAACTTTATAGAAATACAAACTTTAATGCATTTTAAACTCACTGTATTCAATTCATGTGAGATGAGCATGTTATTTTGAGAGAAAGAGGGATTAAAAAAAAAAAAAAAACACGCCAAAGGTCAAGCTCATCCGCCTGGTGATTACTTTACCATCCTCGATTGCATTATTGTTTGTCTTGCAATTTCCTCTCATCAGGCTATCATTTGATTATGCAAATAAGCAGCTGCGCTGGGCACCTTGGTCGTCTTGAATGCGATGCTTATCACCATGGCGATGGTTACCGGGTTTCAGGCCGACCGATCTTTCCTCCCACCGGCTTATTTGACACAACCCTCTTCCTTGTCTAGTCTCTGCCTGCCATGATGTGTGATGATGTGCGCTGTGTTTATAAATAGCACCAGCTTTTCACATTGGTTTTACATAATCCGGACATTTCGCCTTGCGTTAAATCAGTGTTGACACAGCACCAGGGGGACCCTTGATTGTCAGACATAACAACATCCATTTATCTCCCTTTAAAAACTTGATTCTGTTTCCTGCTACTATGCGACGTATTTGACTCCAGACACATTCACACGTCACATCGCATTAGCCGGATCATAATCGAGCACATCTGAATAGTTTAAAAAAGGATCAACAATATGATTGGCTCATAGCGCTATAATTAACCCAGATATGGGATGCGATCATACCTCATCTAATGGGCCGGTAAAATATTCATCAGATCGCATTCAAAGTGATTGGGTATCTCGAGTAACAAAGAGAAAGGACAGTCTTGAATTAAAGGGCACATTTCATGAGGAATTACATTCATCTGAGATAAAAGAGATCATTTATAGTCTACTATGAATGCATACTGTATGCTTCAGGAGACAAAGCTTCCTCCCCTTTCCAAAAAGAGCATGGAAAATATGACTCATACTTAAATCTGATGTCAGAGCGCTGAAACATTAACATATGACAGCCCACATGTCAGAAACTGAGCCTGTCCAGTGATGGTAAGCTAATATGTGCAGAATAGATAGCAGAAAAAATAACAATGCATTTTGTGCATCATAAGCCTGTCACAATATAATCGCAGATTTTTGCAAAGAGGCTGTCACTGAAGAATGGTGCCGTTAAAAATATTAAACATAAATGCCTTAATATGCAGTTCATAAATTAAGGAGCTTTTCTTAAAAGAAAGCATATATTAAAAACACAACTTTATACGCTGATAAAAATTCAGTTTTGCATTGCATAAATAAATTATATTTTGAAGTATATTAAAATAGAAAATAATTTTAAATTATGAGAACATTTTCACAATATTACTGTTTTTTCTACTTCTTCTACCTTTGGCATGCATTAAATTACCTTAAACTGAGTAATAAAATAAATAAAACCCAGCATATTATTATACGGTAAATTGACAACACAGAAATGTATAATATAAATGTATATATTTCCTCCATACTTCATGTAAGATGAGCACATAATTTTGTGAGAAAGGGATTAGGGACACACACACACACACACACACACACACACACACACATAAAAGAAAGCATATATTAAAAACACAACTTTATACGCTGATAAAAATTCAGTTTTGCATTGCATAAATAAATTATATTTTGAAGTATATTAAAATAGAAAATAATTTTAAATTATGAGAACATTTTCACAATATTACTGTTTTTTCTACTTCTTCTACCTTTGGCATGCATTAAATTACCTTAAACTGAGTAATAAAATAAATAAAACCCAGCATATTATTATACGGTAAATTGACAACACAGAAATGTATAATATAAATGTATATATTTCCTCCATACTTCATGTAAGATGAGCACATAATTTTGTGAGAAAGGGATTAGGGACACACACACACACACACACACACACACACACACACACACACACACAGAGAGACACACAGACACAGACACAGACACACACACAACCACAAAAGTCAATCTCATCAACTAACATAAGTAAACTTAACATATAAAATTATACTTGCATTCTATTGGTAGTTTTATAAAGTATAAAGTTTTATATTATTATTATATTTAATAAATATTTAAATAAATATTAACAATAAACCATAAAAACCAACGTGTGTGTGTGTGTATGATATATAATTTTAAGATTTTTGTTTGCAATATATAGTTACTAAGATTTTTTTAAAGATTTTTACTTAAGATATTACTTTTGATATACCGTCAAAAATATAAAAACTCAAATATTAAGTTAACTATATATTGCAAACAAAAATCTTATTCACTGATAACTTATTCACTGATAACACACAAAATGCTTTATAAAATATCAAAAATGTAAAAAAGTCAACAGAATAAGTTGTCATAATGGAATCAGCCTATTACAGGCTATTTTAAACAATTACGAAGTACAAAATGTTTTATAAAATAGCAAAAATGTAAGTTGCCACAAAAGAATGAGCCTATTAAAGGCTATTTTAAAAAATTATGAAATCATTTTCTAAAATAGCAAAAATCAATGTTTTGATGAACAGAAATTGTAATAGAGAGTGCATGTGACAACTTGCCCCAATAAAAATGTGCCATGTGACCAAAACCTCTGCTAGAGAAAAGCATTGGTCCATTAGGACCTACTGAGTTATTGAAATACAGCCTTTTTGACAACTTCCCCAGCCATCCTACAAACTTCAAGCCCTAAACCATCCACTAAATATTTAGTTATTTAGATATGACTTATGTATGTTTCAGTGCATTTTGACATTTCTGCTATAACCTCATTCTAATTATTTAGTTTTTTATTAGAATAGTCAACAAAACAAATAATAAATCACAAAGCTCATTAAAACAGTAGTGCTGAAGTCTGGTCTTTAGCAAAGTCCCTCATTATCAGAGTCAGCATCCTAATATCACTGAAAGTTAGTAAGTTCTGTCAAGGTGAAGATTGTGTGTATTTATTTGGCTAAATGTTACATATTGTTCAATTCACAAGAGACTAATTACTAAGTAACCTTTACTTGCATTGGTCCTTTCTGCTCTCATAAATATGCAATTGCAATTGTTTTCCAGTTTTTTTTTGCTGGCACACTTAAAGATGTTCCAAGTTATCTGAGGTTGGCTGCAGTTTCTACAACAAATACACTTGATCTTCACAGTAATCATCTTTCGATGGTATTTATAGATGCATTGTGCATGGTACTTTCAAACACTGGCAGGACTTACAGAACAAACAAACATTAGTGCCACTGTTTTGTCAGGAAGGAATGTAGGGTGAACAAATTAGCATGCAATAACGAGTAGGCTTATGCACACTATGTAGGATGCACAGTTAGCGGCCAACAAAACGGACAAACAAACAAACAAAAAAGGGAATAGCATTTTACACGGTTCCACATTTCAAAGACTCCAACATATTTCGAACGGATTGCATTTGGAATATACAGTACAGTACCTTTTTTCTGGAAGACTGCGAGCTGTGTGGAAATGCATTTGCGCTTTGCAGTTCTGATGAAACGTGGCGGTTGGCCAGCGAACATGAAAAACCGAATATGTGAAAGCCACTAAAAATGACTTCAGAGTCGGGAAATAAAATGCATGTGCACAGAGACCCTTAACATTCCTACTTCACATTCATATGTTTTGCTTTTTGCACTTAAAATGATAAATTCAATCTTCTACCCTTTTTTTGTACACTTATTTACAAGTTGCCAATGTTGAGGCATTTACAAAAGCATATAAAACATTATTCTTATCTGAATTGCTTTATTTTGACTCGTAAAGCCACAGAGGCTTAAAATACTGATAGTCGAGAGTGTCAAAACTAGTATTAAAATGCACAACTCATTTAGATGCACTGTTGTTAGGTTTGACAAAATAGCTGCAGTTGTAACCTGCCTGAAGCAGTGATGCTATTTAAAGCAGATGTGTTTGTTCGGCTCGTTTTTAGAAGGCAAGGGAAAATCAGAAAGAGGGAACACAGTTGGTGTTGTGTATATTAAACAGGGACGTGTCATAAAATGCTAATAGGAAGCTGCTTTGCATTAACGTCTGAATTAAGAAAAGAAAAATGGTGCAGACAAAACGTGAGAACCAAATTTGAGAGCTATCTACAGTATATTAGAGGCAAGGCGTAAGGATGAGAACTTTAATTGTGAGGAGTGTATCGTGGGTCTTGTCTGTGGAAACAATGGAATTTCCTTTATACATTTTTGAGAAAAAAAATCATATAAAACTTCAATTTTATAACAAAGCTTCCCAAACTCCCTAACTTAGAAAAATCTGCTTTACTTCTGAAAACGAGGCAAACTGCACCTCATGTAGCTGCATAAAAAAAATGAACTTGCGTGTATTTTTAGATGCATTCATTATTATCTTCCATGCTATGATTTCAGGACAGCCCTGGAGCCCCTGTGGCGTGGGTGACCCCTTACAGCGATATGAGCCATTAAATTCTGGTTAGATTTGCCTTTGCAGAACCATCTATGAGAGCCTTTGCTTCATTCTGGAATCTTCTCTGTCATTCGCAGTCCTGCCAAAAAGTATTTGGACACACAAACTGTCTGGATGTCATTAAATTAGATGCAAAATGTCAGATCTAGGGAGAATCTGTAAACAAATGCTTTTGCTCTCTTCTTCTAGTTCACACAGGTGTAGTTTGTCACGCTAAAATTAATTTTGAGCAATATACACATTCTTTGTTTTATCATTTGAAGGCAAAATAAAGGCTGCAAGAAGCCAAAATAAAGGCAAAATATATAGCAAAAAAATTATATATATATATAAAAAGGATGTAAAAAGGATTTTTGCCTTTCTACCATTCTTAAAAAAGATGACACTAAAGTGCACTGTGTTTGTGAATCGTGATTAATTACATAAGCAAAGCAATCGTGCATTTATTTCTCTATGAGAATTTGAATTTGCAACTCCACATGGAGGTTAATGAGATTTTGTCAAACGAAAAGTTCCATCAGAAAGTGAGCTGGAGTCTATTTTTCCTCGCACTCTGCTTCTCCCATCAGCCGGCATTCGCAATACATCAAGAGCCCCTCCGAAATTTGGCAGAAACAAAATGCAGGCAAAGATTAAAAGTTGATATGTTTGCCTTTGTATCGCTGATGCATTACATGAAACATTGGATTTGTCACAAGGTGTGCCCACGTTTGGGAAATTTGCAGAGGGCTGGCGTTTTCATCAGTCACCCTGGGGGATAACGCTACGGGAACACTCAGCAAAAACCGCTGAGGTGAATGTGCAAACGCTTTGAGAAACCACAGGCTGTTTTGTCAGCAGAGGTGTCACATGAATGCACTATTAGGCCTTTTTTCAGAACAGCTAACATGATGTATGTCTTTGACACGTGAGCATACATTTTTAAATATAGTGGCAAGAAGAATTAGATACTAGCTATCTGTGATGGGTTAATTCAAGGAGAACCGCTGTGACATCTGTCAACAGAAGCAAAAAATAAAATCTCTGGGGAAACTGTCGCATGCGCAATGTGACGCTGCAATTTTCATTTGTACCAGCAGATATCTCACCTTTAAGCTAGAAAACGTATTTATATTTGTCAACAAAATCCAATATCTCAATTCTTTCTCATACACAGCGATGAGATTAAATAAAAACAAAATAGTTTTTCCTATGCGTTTCAAATTAAGCTCAAACTTAAGATTCTAGAGTCAACAATGAAAAGAGATTTTTGCTCTTTATGGTAAAACGCACAATGTGTATATATATATATGTGTAGGTAAGTTTATTTTTTTTCTTTCCCCCAAGCAAGTCAAAGGCTATCAGCAACTCTTTGGTTACAAACAAGAATCTCATACAGATTTGGAAAAGCTTGAAGGTGAGTAAATGGTGACACACACGTACTCACACACACACACATGCACACACACACTTGCAAGCGCACACATGCACGCACATATATGCACACAAATAAAAACATATAAATAAATAAATAATGATAATAACAATACTTATTCAGCTATATTAGTTGACATAAGCTCAGTTAATATTATTTCAACAAAAACTGTGAACAAAATATTATTGTTGTTGTTGTTGTTTTTAAAAAAAAATGAAACTTCATGTTTAATTATCTGCTACTTGCTGTTTGTAATTAATTGTGAAATTTGCTAGCTAGTGGAAATTGTTTCTATATCTTTTTCTTTCCCCCCAGTGTACAGCTGACATGAACTCACAATGAACAATACATCCTAGTTAATGTTAATTTCAGCATTTACTAACATTTTGAAAATCAAAGTGGTTTCTGTTGTTATTAGTTAATGCACTGTCGACTACTGTACGATGAACAATGAATAACTAACATCACCGAAGAGTAATACATAAATGCTGTAAGACTAATAAATGTTAAAACATAAATTGTAAAGTGTCACCAAGATTTCAAAATGAACTCAAACTTGACTTTTAATGTAATCTCTATATTCTTACTGTATATGTTTTATAATAGATGCCCCATTTGTGTCTATTTTTTTTCTCTCCATCTGAGGCAAAGTTTAAAGTTTACTGAATCATAACTGAGTTATAAAAGCACACACTTTGAGCAATAAATTGGTCCTCTTTTACAACTGCTAATGAATGACCCCTAAATGTATTATTTAACCACAGCACTATAAAGCACCTCTATAGAAAGCCAAGGGCTCAAGAGTAAAATAAACCCAGTTCTGCAGTGGAAACCCAGAACACACTTTGTCTGGAGTGCAGGTTCATCTTTGACCTCGGACATGGATTCCAAACAGCTTCCCTTTGACCCACAGACAACAGAACTGGAACTACACTTGCTTTAACACATAAGCTGCAAGATTTACAGCCAAGGACAAGAGAGGTCAACACTCTGCGGATGAGTCTTCACACAAAGTTAGGAATATATATGTTCGCTGTACTGTACAGTTCTTTTTAAAATTTTCCAAGACAAGTCAATGATACAGAAACAGGATTACTGGTGTCTTAACCCATCATAACCAGAAGAAAATATTTTCTTACAGATGGTTGGACAGACTGAGCGCTTCACTAATATATGAAGGCACAGACTGTTCTTTTAACCCCTCACACGTTCAAAGCAATGAGATACAGTACGACAAACTAATATTGCCTTCGATGGACGGATTTGAGTCTAATGGCAAACCAGAAAGAACAAGAATATAATGTGTTGAGAAATATTCATATTGAGATATCTTGTCATTCCAGATGTCATTGTTGTCTAGGAGAATTTTTGATATGGTTCAACGTTTCAACATTTGATAAGAAAAGAAAGAAAGTAAAATCGGTAATACTGTGAAATATTATTAACATTTTAAATAACTGTTTTCTATTTGAATATAAAAATGTAATTTATTCCTGTAATCAAATGGACATGGATTCCAAACAGCTTCCCTTTGACCCACAGACAACAGAACTGGAACTACACTTGCTTTAACACATAAGCTGCAAGATTTACAGCCAAGGACAAGAGAGGTCAACACTCTGCGGATGAGTCTTCACACAAAGTTAGGAATATATATGTTCGCTGTACTGTACAGTTCTTTTTAAAATTTTCCAAGACAAGTCAATGATACAGAAACAGGATTACTGGAGTCTTAAACCATCATAACCAGAAGAAAATATTTTCTTACAGATGGTTGGACAGACTGAGCGCTTCACTAATTTATGAAGGCACAAACTGTTCTTTTAACCCCTCACACGTTCAAAGCAATGAGATACAGTACGACAAACTAATATTGCCTTCGATGGACGGATTTGAGTCTAATGGCAAACCAGAAAGAACAAGAATATAATTTGTTGAGAAATATTCATATTGAGATATCTTTTCATTCCAGATGTCATTGTTGTCTAGGATAATTTTTGATATGGTTCAACGTTTCAACATTTGATAAGAAAAGAAAGAAAGTAAAATCGGTAATACTGTGAAATATTATTAACATTTGAAATAACTGTTTTCTATTTGAATATAAAAATGTAATTTATTCTTGTAATCAAATCTGAATTTTCAGCATCATTACTCCAGTCTTCAGTGCCACATGATCCTTCAGAAATCAGTCTAATATGATGATTTGCAGCTCAAGAAGCATTTCTTATTGTTATCAATGTTGAATTTATTTATTTTTTCATCAGGATTACTTGACATTTAACATTTAAAAGTACAGCATTTATTTGAAACTTTGGTAACACTATAAATGTCTTTACTGTCACCTTTGACAATTTAATGTGACCTTACTGAATAAAAGTATCAATTTCTTCATTACACTATTGAATGGTGTTTTGTATATATTTCAAACGACAAACCCTTTTTTTGGTGGTCATTTTTGAAGACAAACACACAGCAGTTTTTCTTTCGGTTTTAATATAGCTGGATTCATTATCCATGAACATCTGCAGCAACACATTTTCATACCTCTGCAATTATCGATGATCACACACAAGGGTTGTTAGGCCAGTTTCCCTTCCAAAATGTTCTTAAAGAGCCACGGCTTAAATTAGTCTGCAACACAACAGCTCTCTGACAATTTCATTTGCACAGCTCCAGTGAATTCTTCAACCCCCCAATTGTCTGTCTCTCTCTCTGTCTGTCTTCCTGCCTGGTTTTCTCCCGCCCCTCGTTCTGGACTCTTCACGGCTGTTATTTATAAAACTTAAACCTTTTAATTACACGTTAGCTCCCATTTGCTATCATGGAGCTAAACCAATTTTCTCTTAAGTAGTTATGACTTTTAATGTAATCTCTATATTCTTACTGTATATGTTTTATAATAGATGCCCCATTTGTGTCTATTTTTTTTCTCTCCATCTGAGGCAAAGTTTAAAGTTTACTGAATCATAACTGAGTTATAAAAGCACACACTTTGAGCAATAAATTGGTCCTCTTTTACAACTGCTAATGAATGACCCCTAAATGTATTATTTAACCACAGCACTATAAAGCACCTCTATAGAATGCCAAGGTTCTCAAGAGTAAAATAAGCCCAGTTCTGCAGTGGAAACCCAGAACACACTTTGTCTGGAGTGCAGGTTCATCTTTGACCTCGGACATGGATTCCAAACAGCTTCCCTTTGACCCACAGACAACAGAACTGGAACTACACTTGCTTTAACACATAAGCTGCAAGATTTACAGCCAAGGACAAGAGAGGTCAACACTCTGCGGATGAGTCTTCACACAAAGTTAGGAATATATATGTTCGCTGTACTGTACAGTTCTTTTTAAAATTTTCCAAGACAAGTCAATGATACAGAAACAGGATTACTGGAGTCTTAAACCATCATAACCAGAAGAAAATATTTTCTTACAGATGGTTGGACAGACTGAGCGCTTCACTAATTTATGAAGGCACAAACTGTTCTTTTAACCCCTCACACGTTCAAAGCAATGAGATACAGTACGACAAACTAATATTGCCTACGATGGACGGATTTGAGTCTAATGGCAAACCAGAAAGAACAAGAATATAATTTGTTGAGAAATATTCATATTGAGATATCTTTTCATTCCAGATGTCATTGTTGTCTAGGATAATTTTTGATATGGTTCAACGTTTCAACATTTGATAAGAAAAGAAAGAAAGTAAAATCGGTAATACTGTGAAATATTATTAACATTTGAAATAACTGTTTTCTATTTGAATATAAAAATGTAATTTATTCTTGTAATCAAATCTGAATTTTCAGCATCATTACTCCAGTCTTCAGTGCCACATGATCCTTCAGAAATCAGTCTAATATGATGATTTGCAGCTCAAGAAGCATTTCTTATTGTTATCAATGTTGAATTTATTTATTTTTTCGTCAGGATTACTTGACATTTAACATTTAAAAGTACAGCATTTATTTGAAACTTTGGTAACACTATAAATGTCTTTACTGTCACCTTTGACAATTTAATGTGACCTTACTGAATAAAAGTATCAATTTCTTCATTACACTATTGAATGGTGTTTTGTATATATTTCAAACGAAAAACCCTTTTTTTGGTGGTCATTTTTGAAGACAAACACACAGCAGTTTTTCTTTCGGTTTTAATATAGCTGGATTCATTATCCATGAACATCTGCAGCAACACATTTTTATACCTCTGCAATTATCGATGATCACACACAAGGGTTGTTAGGCCAGTTTCCCTTCCAAAATGTTCTTAAAGAGCCACGGCTTAAATTAGTCTGCAACACAACAGCTCTCTGACAATTTCATTTGCACAGCTCCAGTGAATTCTTCAACCCCCCAATTGTCTGTCTCTCTCTCTGACTGTCTTCCTGTCTGCTTTTCTCCCGCCCCTCGTTCTGGACTCTTCACGGCTGTTATTTATAAAACTTAAACCTTTTAATTACACGTTAGCTCCCATTTGCTATCATGGAGCTAAACCAATTTTCTCTTAAGTAGTTATGTAATAGTAGGTTTAGAGGTTATACTTTTCCAACATTAGTGCAAGAGGTGTGCATTTGTAAAGCAATTTGCTAACTTAACCGAGCATGTAGTTCATTCAAATATGCAAATCATCAATTTGTCAGTAAACTCAATTTTCGTGTTAATGATATTAAACAATCTGAATGTGCATAAATGTCCTTAAATGAAGGACAAATGCCGTCAGATTTCTAATGAATCGGTCTCCAATTGTTGAATAAAGCTACCCTGCGCAAGATTTAATTGCATGTTATGTGTTATAATTAAATGATCTTGTTATATCTAAAAGCTTTTAACACAAAGTCGACTGAAATAGTCGACCTCACATAATTACTAACATTCCCATCTTACATAACACTCCCTGATTTTCCACAATAGCTAATTAATCAAGAGTTTAAAGCAGCTTTAAAACAATTCAGCCTCATGTGTAAAATGATTGAGAAAAATGGCATCACAAAAATATATTTACACCTATTTGCTTATGCCTATTTACTTACTCCTACATGACATTAACCAAATAAACAATTAAAGTTATGACATATCTACTCTATGTATAACACTTCAGAACATATTCTAGACGGAGTACACAACTAAACTTTTTCTTGCACTCACACACAGCAGCACTCATAGGAACATAAACAGCTTTTCTGAGGTAAAAACCTGAAAATGGCTTGACGCAGCTCTTATTCAACTAGTCACGTAGCAATGCACACTGGCAATATGACATAAGACATTTAAGGCACATATTTCTGTAGAGCTGCTTTGAAACAACTGTGAAAAGCGCTGTACAAATAGAAAAGACTTGACATTGCATGTCACTCTGTGATTGTGCTGTTCTTGAAAAATTCAGAACAACTTGCTGTTCAGGGTAGAAACCGTTTTATAAGATCTTCTTTTTATCACCTCAAATGTTTAAATGTTAAATGTTTGACAGTACATCACTGGCTCTGTGACATAAAATCTAGATAATGAAAATTGAATTTATCAAGGATGCATTGAATTGATCCAAAACGACAGTAAAGACATTTATAATATTATAACATTTCCATTTCAAATAAATTATGTTCTTATGAACTTTCTATTCATCAAAGAAGCCTGACATAAAAAGTGCCATGGTTCCCACAAACATACTGTATGAAACAGCACAAATGTGTTCAACATTGATAAATAATAAATGTTTCCTGAGCAGCAAATCAGCATATGAGAATGATTTCTGTAGGATAATGTGACATTGAAGAATGGAGTAATGATGCTGAAAATTCAGCTTTGCATCACAGGAATCCTTTTAATTACACGTTAGCTCCCATTTGCTATCATGGAGCTAAACCAATTTTCTCTTAAGTAGTTATGTAATAGTAGGTTTAGAGGTTATACTTTTCCAACATTAGTGCAAGAGGTGTGCATTTGTAAAGCAATTTGCTAACTTAACCGAGCATGTAGTTCATTCAAATATGCAAATCATCAATTTGTCAGTAAACTCAATTTTCGTGTTAATGATATTAAACAATCTGAATGTGCATAAATGTCCTTAAATGAAGGACAAATGCCGTCAGATTTCTAATGAATCGGTCTCCAATTGTTGAATAAAGCTACCCTGCGCAAGATTTAATTGCATGTTATGTGTTATAATTAAATGATCTTGTTATATCTAAAAGCTTTTAACACAAAGTCGACTGAAATAGTCGACCTCACATAATTACTAACATTCCCATCTTACATAACACTCCCTGATTTTCCACAATAGCTAATTAATCAAGAGTTTAAAGCAGCTTTAAAACAATTCAGCCTCATGTGTAAAATGATTGAGAAAAATGGCATCACAAAAATATATTTACACCTATTTGCTTATGCCTATTTACTTACTCCTACATGACATTAACCAAATAAACAATTAAAGTTATGACATATCTACTCTATGTATAACACTTCAGAACATATTCTAGACGGAGTACACAACTAAACTTTTTCTTGCACTCACACACAGCAGCACTCATAGGAACATAAACAGCTTTTCTGAGGTAAAAACCTGAAAATGGCTTGACGCTGCTCTTATTCAACTAGTCACGTAGCAATGCACACTGGCAATATGACATAAGACATTTAAGGCACATATTTCTGTAGAGCTGCTTTGAAACAACTGTGAAAAGCGCTGTACAAATAGAAAAGACTTGACATTGCATGTCACTCTGTGATTGTGCTGTTCTTGAAAAATTCAGAACAACTTGCTGTTCAGGGTAGAAACCGTTTTATAAGATCTTCTTTTTATCACCTCAAATGTTTAAATGTTAAATGTTTGACAGTACATCACTGGCTCTGTGACATAAAATCTAGATAATGAAAATTTAATTTATCAAGGATGCATTGAATTGATCCAAAACGACAGGAAAGACATTTATAATATTATAACATTTCCATTTCAAATAAATTATGTTCTTTTGAACTTTCTATTCATCAAAGAAGCCTGACATAAAAAAGTGCCATGGTTCCCACAAACATACTGTATGAAACAGCACAAATGTGTTCAACATTGATAAATAATAAATGTTTCCTGAGCAGCAAATCAGCATATCAGAATGATTTCTGTAGGATAATGTGACATTGAAGAATGGAGTAATGATGCTGAAAATTTAGCTTTGCATCGCAGGAATAAATTACATTTTAAAATACGTATTCACATAGAAAACAGTTCTTTTAAAGTGCCCCTATTATGGGTTATGAAAGGTTCATAGTTTGGTTTTGGGAGTCTCCAACAACAGGTTGACATGCATGCGAGGTCAAAAAACACTTTCACTGTCTTATAATATGCATTTATTTTTACTATATTTGCTCAATGACTCACAAACGATTAGCTCAACGATTCATTTTTTGCAAACCCCTAATCTACGGTGATTGGTCCGATTGGTCAATTTAATTTCCATTTCATCATGCCTGTAATGCAATGCCTGAAAATATATATATATATATATATATATATATATATATATAATCTTGAGTTACTACATATATATAATCTAGTTACACAATGATAATTAAAACAATAATAACATACTATTATAAAATATGAATAAATTATGGTATACACTAATATATGTGTACTGTATATACATATTTTACAATTTATTTATTAGTATACAGTAACAATTGATTAATAATAACAATGATTTATTTGTTTTGTAGAATTGTGATTGTCATTACAAATGTAATTTATTGATAATTACAAATTGTTAATTGCAATTGACATATTACAATTTCCATGCATACATTTTATGTTTTAGTTGACAATGATAATAATAATCATCATCATCCTGACCATTCTCTCTTCTGTGTAGCACAAATACAAGCTACATTTTTGAAAAACATCTTGCCATTTGTTCTGTACAATGAAAACAGGAAAAGTATTGGTGTTATCAAGCTTTATAACAACAGAAAAAGTACCATCAAACTGGTCCATGAGGAAAGAGTACAATAATCCATGCGTTTTTAATTAATAGCTTTCCTTAAACATGGAAATATGATCAGTCAATAATGACTTCAAGTTTGATGTGTTACCTGCTCGAAGCCATTGTATGCCTTCAAAAGCCTTGGAATATCCTTCACCAGGCATATGGATGACTTTTATGATAGATCTTAGTCTTTTCTTGGGCCTTGTCATTTGAAATCACCCTCCACTTTGTTTCTATGGAGAAGCTGCCTAAGGACATTCTGCCTCAAATCTGCTTTTGTGCTGCGCAGAAGAAAGAAAACAGTACAACAGCGAAACAGCATGGGGGTGAGTAAACGATAGAAACATTTTCATTTCTGTGCAAACTACTCCTTTAGCTTGTCAAGTCTTCGAAGGTTTTATCTATTCAATAGAAAAAACTATTCAAACGTATTCTTCCTCAATTCGTAACCACGTTTACATTCTTCGTATCAGATAACGTAGCGATTTTTCAGCCCAAGGGGTGTTAGCATTCCCGCGAAGCCCTGAATTCGTTGTAACATATGATGAACGTTGCGTTCCAGGTAAACACAAGGATCGCCGAGGTAAAAAGCTCTCTTAAAGGTCACTTTTATCCATCACAAGGCAAGTGTGTTCATGAAGAAGACATCAGGTCCCTTGACGCATGATCTTAAATATATTCTTAAGGGCCTAGTCACGATGTGGAAGGCCAGAGAGGTTAGCTCTTTTTTTTACTGTTATGTTATTTCTTTCCCTCCACCCCTGAAATGACAAGAGGCCATGAGGTCACATGCTGATACCCTTTACCTTCGCTTTTATTGTTTGATTGATGCCACCGAGGACTGATTCAGCATTGCTTTATTTTCTCCTAGCATGAGAGCTTTGAACCGGTGCCTGTAAAGCGAAGCACGTACAAGGTTTGATGACATACTGCAGCAGGTGCGATGATTTGTGTTGAGACAAAGAAGAGGGGGCTTGTGCGACGGTGCGTTGGCACGATAAAGAAAGGATGTCAAATAATTAGGAGCATAAATGTGTGCGCAGGAGCCATACTTAGAAATGTGTGGGAAGCAGCTAGAGATTTCTTCAGTGAATAGGCAGCACTTCAACCAGGGAGGTCTATAATACCTGGAGAGAATTATCTGTTGGCTATAACACGCATCTCACGTGGCAGTTACACGGCTGGTGCAGGACTGTACCTGCAGACTATCCTGAGTGCTTTTAATTCTCAGTGGAAATATATGCTTTTTTTCAACCAAAAGTTAGAAATATTTATTTTTTAGTATTTTATTTTATAATATATTTAATGGGTGACTTGTAACGTGTAGTGGAGTAATTTTCACTGTAAGGTATCTGTACTTTTACTCAAGTATGGTTTTTAGGTACTCTTTACACCTCTGATAATTTATCATTTGTTTATAATATTCTACAATATTTTATTCATTGTATTATACATTTATTTGTTTATTTGCTTACTAATATAAGAATTAAATATGGAGAAATTACTATAATGTAGTAAAAATTTATAAATAAAAAAAACATACATATCTAATTTAATAATTTATTGCTTTTACATTATATACATATTCATTTTCATTTATTCATTATTTCTATTTTTATATACAAATAGCAGAAAAACATGGGGGAATTACTATATATATTTGTAATAAATACACTCTATATTGCAATAGTGGATCTAAAATATGAATAGTTAATTATAACTAGTTATGGTTAATTATTCATATTTCCCCATGAGCTGATTCGCTACATTGTAATAAAATAAATAAAAAACACAGTGTATTACTTTTTAATACATTACATAGTAATTTCTATTTATTTGTTTAATTTTACATACTAATATCAAAATTAGAAGTATAGAAATAACTTTGTATATGTAGTAGAAACACTATTTATATAATGTAACTTATTATTAACTTAATGTATTACAATTTATACATTTTACATACTAATAAAAGAACATTATATAAATGCACATGTAAATTTATAAATATACATTTTCATTTATTTATTATTTAATTTTATATACTAATACATATGTAATTGTATATACAGACACATAAAATTAATTACTTTTTATATTATTTACATAGTGATTCCCACTATTTATATATATATATATATATATATATATATATATATATATATATATATATATATATATATATTAGTGCTGTAAAGATTAGCGTTAATGCAGGCGATTATTATTATATATTTTTTTTCAGTTTAAAGTCGAATCGCCGACAAACGTTGCTTTCACACTAAGCACGAAATGATTGTTCGCCTTCTGCTAATTCACGGCGCCTACCAACGATGCATTTTTCCTCAGATATGTATCTCGTATATGAATTAACATCTAAAATAAGATAAACAAAGTTTGGTTCTAAACCAGAAACACAAACTATTTATAATGCTTACAAGAACAGTCTACATCCTAAAATATAATTAGAAGTACAATTAGCATCAAGCTACACTTGAAAATGTATGTAATTATTAAGGTATTTGCTTAATTTGAAGATTGATTGTAAAATTATTGCAATATAAAAGTATATTTAAAAACTTGAATGTTAGGTTAGAAGTCCCCCTGTAGTCAAACATTTTATCCATCTTTGATGACATATTTAAAAGTTTTTTCTTGTGAAAATAATTTGAAATAATTTCTTAAAATAGCTTGAATGTAACTCTACATCCTTGCCTCATTTACTATACGTGGATCTATGAATACGCAAATTAGCCCCGCCTCCACTCAGTCACACCAGCCAGGGCCTCCTGATCCATGGATAATGACTGATAAAACTATGTTTTTACTAACAGACAACTACAGTGGATAATATATAACAGTCGTTAAAGTTACTTACTTGACGATGTTGTGTCCTCAAAATGCTTTGAAGACTCGAATGCAGCCAAGTTTGTGATTCTTAATTTGCGCCCGCGAGCATATGCGTGTGAAGTGCGGCCGCCAATGCGAGAGAGGTGGGTCAGACTCCGGGCTACTTTTCCACTGGTGCCGCGGATTATTATTCAAGTTAGCGGTTCTAAATTCACATTAAACCATGGCTTCATGGGTTTTTTTGCTCTATTTTATTTTTGGTTTTGTGCTGGTAATCCTATTGGAATATTTTGCATGCGATCTCAATGATATCTCTATGCGCGCCGCGTTTGTATAAATGGAGAGATGGATATGCTAACGATAGGAATCTATCCCTTGACTTGATTGGTTATTGAATTTTGTGACATAGAAAACCGAGGGTTGTTTCAAACTGTGTTTCTGGGACTGTCATTGGGAAACTACAGTTTTAAGGAGAAAATACTCAGCAATGGTGTTGATTAATGGATTGGCACATGGTTTGTCTAAAAGCAAATTAAAAACACCACATAGACAAATAAACAACATAAAAACATGATTTTCACTACAGGGGGACTTTAATCAATTGACAGCACTATATACATACTATGTACACACACACACACACACACAGACACACACAATTTATTCTGCATTGCATATAGTATCACTGTAATTAAAATTATATAAATGGAAATTACTTTTTACACATTTATACATACATATACCTTGTATAGTTTATTCCTATACTATGTAGCACATGTATTTCTTTTATCAGTTAATGGCAAAAATCTGAGATTCTATAAGAAATATAGTGCCTTTAAAATATGCATATATGCCTGCAGTTCTCCCGCATCATAATAAAATTGGGAATAGCATACTTGGAACAGATACATATTTACTGAAGCACTGCATTAATTAGAACTGTGAATAACATTGTTTTCCAGCTGTATAACTGAGCAGCGACTGTAGATATCTTGGGATATTAATGTTCTTTAGGACCTTTAAATACACATAGCATAAATAATAATCATAATTACACTGTTCTTTTGTCACCCACTCTTTTTTAAATCTTAACTGTAGTTATCTAGTATATATATTTTGTACAGTATATATCGGGAACAGATTGTCCTCATTTGTA